>NC_091187.1:36301602-36458548 GCF_040958095.1 Procambarus clarkii | reverse complement strand
TTACGTAAATATATTCATTTTTACCAATATTTCGATACTATTTCATGTAGTATCACGATATGTGATTTGGCCTTCAAATCTCAGATTTTCGCATAATATTGCATTTTAAGCAAGTTTTCTTGCATTTTGTTTCGTACTAAAAATCAATATTTTCAATCAATTCAGCAATATTTTGATGTTTATCATCCCCTTTTCGTTTTTGTGATATAAACAAAATATCATCGAATTAGGCAATATTTTGCTGTTTTTCCATGTTTTTGTGAATTTTCAGTTTATTGCTATTAATTCATAAAATATACGATAAAAATGATGCAAACATATAATTGACTAGAAATTAACCTTAAACACTTCATTTTCAATCAACTATTTGTTTCTAGGTAAAATACTGAGTAAGATATTGGAAAGGGGAGAAGTTCTGTTTTTATTGCATATTAAATAGACTGTCTTTATCTCCCCTATCAATCCCCTTCAGAATCTTGAATGTGGTGATCATGTCCCCCCTAACTCTTCTGTCTTCCAGCGAAGTGAGGTTTAATTCCCGTAGTCTCTCCACGTAGCTCATACCTCTCAGCTCGGGTACTAGTCTCGTGGCAAACCTTTGAACCTTTTCCAGTTTAGTCTTATCCTTGACTAGATATGGACTCCATGCTGGGCTGCATACTCCAGGATTGGCCTGACATATGTGGTATACAAAGTTCTGAATGATTCTTTACACAAGTTTCTGAATGCCGTTCGTATGTTGGCCAGCCTGGCATATGCCGCTGATGTTATCCGCTTGATATGTGCTGCAGGAGACAGGTCTGGCGTGATATCAACCCCCCAAGTCTTTTTCCTTCTCTGACTCCTGAAGAATTTCCTCTCCCAGATGATACGTTGTATCTGGCCTCCTGCTCCCTACACCTATCTTCATTACATTACATTTGGTTGGGTTAAACTCTAACAACCATTTGTTCGACCATGCCTTCAGCTTGTCTAGGTCTTCTTGAAGCCTCAAACAGTCCTCTTCTGTTTTAATTCTTCTCATAATTTTAGCATCGTCAGCAAACATTGAGAGAAATGAATCGATACTCTCCGGGAGATCATTTACATATATCAGAAACAAGATAGGACCGAGTACAGAGTCCTGTGGGACTCCACTGGTGACTTCACGCCAATCGGAGGTCTCACCCCTCACCGTAACTCTATGCTTCCTATTGCTTAGATACTCCCTTATCCACTGAAGCACCTTACCAGCTACACCTGCCTGTCTCTCCAGCTTATGTACCAGCCTCTTATGCGGTACTGTGTCAAAGGCTTTCCGACAATCCAAGAAAATGCAGTCCGCCCAGCCCTCTCTTTCTTGCTTAGTCTGTGTCACCTGATCGTAGAATTCTATCAAGCCTGTAAGGCAAGATTTAGCCTCCCTGAATCCATGTTGGCGATTTGTCACGAAGTCCCTTCTCTCCAGATGTGTTACCAGGATTTTTCTCACGATCTTCTCCATCACCTTGCATGGTATACAAGTCAAGGAGACTGGCCTGTAGTTCAGTGCCTCTTGTCTGTCGCCCTTTTTGTATATTGGGACCACATTCGCCGTCTTCCATATTTCTGGTCGGTCTCCCGTCTCTAGTGACTTACTATACACTATGGAGAGTGGCAAGCAAAGTGCCTCTGCACACTCTTTCAGTACCCATGGTGAGATCCCATCTGGACCAACAGCCTTTCTAACATCAAGATCCAGCAGGTGTCTCTTGACCTCCTCTCTCGTAATTTCGAACTCCTCCAACTGTGTGTGTGTTGTGTGTGTGTGTGTGTGTGTGTGTGTGTGTGTGTGTGTGTGTGTGTGTGTGTGTGTGTGTGTGTGTGTGTGTGTGTGTGTGTGTTATGGCAGCATGGGGATGTGTGTTTGTTATTGGCAGCATGGAGGCATATGTGTGTGTTGTGGGCAGTTATTTGGAAATGTGTGTGTGTTATGGGCAGTTATTTGGGAATGTGTGTGTGTTATGGGCAGCGTGGAGGCATGTTTATTCACCTAGCACTTTATTGCATTGCGTGCGCCCGACCCACACTACCTAAGGTGGGCCTCAGTGTTTCCGGGAGCGAGTGGTAATTCTGAAAAGTGTATACTGTTTTCAACTTTGTCATTTCAATTCTCGTCCAAGGTTTTTCAAATTGGTGTCATTGTGTTCGAAATAGAATTTTCTACAGGACTAACGGCATATAAAGACCAAAAGTCTGGCGTACCATCCACAACAAACAGAGAAAGTGAGTGCTTGTTACCCGCTAGCACACAAGAGCGATAAAATGTGAACACTTTTTTCACTTTTGTTATCTTCAGGTTATCTTGAGATGATTTCGGGGCTTTTTAGTGTCCCCGCGGCCCGGTCCTCGACCAGGCCTCCACCCCCAGGAAGCAGCCCGTGACAGCTGACTAACTCCCAGGTACCTATTTACTGCTAGGTAACAGGGGCATTCAGGGTGAAAGAAACTTTGCCCATTTGCTTCTGCCTCGTGCGGGAATCGAACCCGCACCACAGAATTACGAATCCTGCGCGCTAAATCACCTCGCTGTCACCTCAATTCCCGTCCTAGGGCTTTCATTTGGGTATTTCACTTTTCACTTTTCATCATTTTTCAGAATACACTGAAAAGTGTATTCTCTTTTCCCTTTGTCATCTCATTTCTCGTCCTAGGTTTTTCAATTTGGTATCAATGTGTTCGCAATAGAATTATCTGCAAGACTAAATGCATATTAAGCCCAGCGAGAAAGTGAGAAAGTAAGAGCGTATTACCCAGAACCGCGCAAGAGCAATAAAATGTGTACACTCTCTTCACTTTGGACATCTCAATTCTCGTCCTAGGTCTTTCATTTTGGTAAGATTGTGTTCGCAATAGAATTCCCTACAGAAGTATATGCAAATATAGAGTGCAAAACCCAGGTGGTTTTGCACTTTATGACCCTATGCCTACTCATAACATTGATGTCATTACCAAAATGATGATGTTAGATGTCATCGAATTAGGCAATATTTTGCCGTTTTCCACGTTTTTGAGAATTTTCAGTCCATGGGTAGAAAAGACATATGATTCATATATATACGATAAAAGTGATGCAAACACATAATTGATTAGAAAATAACCTTAAATACTTCATTTTCAATCATCTATTTGTTTCTCGTTAAAATACTGAGTAAGATATTGAAAAGGGGAAAAGTTCGGTTTTTATTGCATATATCGACGTTTCAGCCGGATTAGAGCGGTTTTACGTGTACATCTTCCATCGTAAAAAAATCGTATAAACGGAAAATCAAGAACATTATAGTTAATTCTAATGAAAACACATTGTTTTTATCATTTGTATTGGAAACAACATTGTCATATGTCTTTTCTTGGATCTAAATAATACGAAACCTCGCTCTATGATTTGAAGTTAAAATCCTCAAATATGGTTATATAGTGACTTTTTTCACGTTTTTCATGTAGTTTGATATTACGAAAATATATCATTTTTACCAATATTTCGATACTATTTCATGTAGTATCACGATATGTGATTTGGCCTTCAAATCTCAGAATTTCGCATAATATTGCATTTTAAGCAAGTTTTCTTGCATTTTGTTTCGTACAAAAAATCATCGAATATAGCAATATTTTGACGTTTATCATCTCCTTTTCCTTCATGTGATTTAAACAAAATATCACCGAATTATGCAATATTTTGCAGTTTCCACGTTTTTGTGAATTTTCAGTCCATGGGTTTTAATTCATATATATACGATAAAAATAATGCAAACACATAATTGATTAGATAATAACCTTAAATACTTCATTTTCAATCAACTATTTCTTTCTCGTTAAAATACTGAGTAAGATATTCAAAGGGGGAGAAGTTCTGATTTTATTGCATATATCGACGTTTCAGCCGGAATAGAGCGGTTTTCGTGTGCCTCTTCCATCGGTAATATAAACGGAAAATCAGGAACATTTTAGTTAATTCTAATGAAAACTCATTGATTTTTATCATTTGTATTGGAAACAACATTGTGATATATCTTTTCTTGGATCTAAATAATATGAAACCTCGCTCTATGATTTGAAGTTAAAATCCTCAAATATGGTAAAATAGTAACTTTTTCACGTTAATCATGTAGTTTGATATTACGTAAATATATTCATTTTTTACCAATATTTCGATACTATTTCATGTAGTATCACGATATGTGATTTGGCCTTCAAATCTCAGAATTTCGCATAATATTGCATTTTAAGCAAGTTTTCTTGCATTTTGTTTCGTACGAAAAATCATCGAATTTAGCAATATTTTGACGTTTATCATCCCCTTTTCCTTCATGTGATTTAAACAAAATATCATCGAATTAGGCAATATTTTGCCTTTTTCCACGTTTTTGTGAATTTTCAGTCCATGGGTTTTAATTCATACATATACGATAAAAATGATGCAAACACATAATTGATTAGATAATAACCTTAAATACTTCATTTTCAATCAACTATTTCTTTCTCGTTAAAATACTGAGTAAGATATTGAAAGGGGGGAGAAGTTCTGATTTTATTGAATATATCGACGTTTCATCCGGAATAGAGCGGTTTTCGTGTACATCTTCCATCGGTAATATAAACGGAAAATCAGGAACATTTTAGTTATTTCTAATGAAAACACATTGATTTTTATCATTTGTATTGGAAATAACATTGTCATATGTCTTTTCTTGGATCTAAATAATACGAAACCTCGCTCTATGATTTGAAGGTAAAATCCTCAAATATGGTAAAATAGTAACTTTTTCACGTTAATCATGTAGTTTGATATTACGCAAATATATTCATTTTTACCAATATTCCGATACTATTTCATGTAGTATCACGATATGTGATTTGCCCTTCAAATCGCAGAATTTCGCGTAATATTGCATTTTAAGCAAGTTTTCTTGCATTTTGTTTCGTACGAAAAATCATCGAATTTAGCAATATTTTGACGTTTATCATCCCCTTTTCCTTCATGTGATTTAACAAAATATCATCGAATTAGGCAATATTTTGCCGTTTTTCCACGTTTTTGTGAATTTTCAGTCCATGGGTATTAATTCATATATATACGATAAAAATGATACAAACACATAATTGATTAGATAATAACCTTAAATACTTTATTTTCAATCAACTATTTGTTTCTCGTTAAAATACTGAGTAAGATATTGAAAAGGGGAGAAGATCTGTTTTTATTGCATATATCGACGTTTCAGCCGGAATAGAGCGATTTTCGTGTACATCTTCCATCGGTAATATAAACGGAAAACCAGGGACATTTTAGTTAATTCTAATGAAAACACTTTGATTTTTATCATTTGTATTGGAAACAACATTGTCATATGTCTTTTTTTGGATCCAAATAATACGAAACCTACCTCTATGATTTGAAGGTAAAATCCTCAAATATGGTTAAATAGTGACTTTTTTCACGTTTTTCATGTAGTTTGATATTACGTAAATATATACATTTTTACCATTAATTCGATACTATTTCATGTAGTATCACGATATGTGATTTGGCCTTGAAATCTCAGAATTTCGCATAATATTGCATTTTAAGAAAGTTTTCTTGCATTTTGTTTCGTACGAAAAATCATCGAATTTAGCAATGTTTTGACGTTTATCATCCCCTTTTCCTTCATGTGATTTAAATAAAATATCATCGAATTAGGCAATATTTTGAACGTTTTCCACGTTTTTGTGAATTTTCAGTCCATGTGTATTAATTCATATATAAACGATAAAAATGATGCAAACACATAATTGATTAGAAAATAACCTTAAATACTTCATTTTCAATCATCTATTTGTTTCTCGTTAAAATACTGAGTAAGATATTGAAAAGGGGAGAAGTTCTGTTTTTATTGCATGCATTTATTGTACGTTTCAGCTGGAATAGAGCGGTTTTACGTGTTTATCTTCCATCAGTAATATAAACGGAAAATCAGGAACATTTTAGTTAATTCTAATGAAAACACATTGATTTTTATCATTTGTATTGGAAACAACATTGTCATATGTCTTTTCTTGGATCTAAATAATACGAAACCTCGCTCTATGATTCTAAGTTATAATCCTCAAATATGGTTAAATAGTGACTTTTTTCACGTTTTTCATGTAGTTTGATATTACGTAAATATATTCATTTTTACCATTAATTCGATACTATTTCATGTTGTATCACGATATGTGATTTGCCTTGAAATCTCAGAATTTCGCATAATATTGCATTTTAAGCAAGTTTTCTTGCATTTTGTTTCGTACGAAAAATCATCGAATATAGCAATATTTTGACGTTTATCATCTCCTTTTCCTTTATGTGATTTTAACAAAATATCATCGAATTAGGCAATATTTTGCCTTTTTCCACGTTTTTGTGAATTTTCAGTGCATGGGTTTTAACTCATACATATACGATAAAAATGATGCAGACACATAATTGATTAGATAATAACCTTAAATACTTCATTTTCAATCAACTATTTCTTCTCGTTAAAATACTGAGTAAGATATTTAAAGGGGGAGAAGTTCTGATTTTATTGCATATATCGACGTTTCAGCCGGAATAGAGCGGTGTTCGTGTACATCTTCCATCGGTAATATAAACGGAAAATCAGGAACATTTTAGTTAATTCTAATGAAAACACATTGATTTTTATCATTTGTATTGGAAACAACATTGTCATATGTCTTTTCTTGGATCTATATAATACGAAACCTCGCTCTATGATTTGAAGGTAAAATCCTCAAATATGGTAAAATAGTAACTTTTTCACGTTAATCATGTAGTTTGATATTACGCAAATATATTCAGTTTTACCAATATTCCGATACTATTCATGTAGTAATCACGATATGTGATTTGCCCTTCAAATCGCAGAATTTCGCGTTAATATTGCATTTTAAGCAAGTTTCTTGCATTTGTTTCGTACGAAAAATCATCGAATTTAGCAATATTTTGACGTTTATCATCCCTTTTCCTTCATGTGATTTAAACAAAATATCATCGAATTAGGCAATATTTTGCCGTTTTTCCACGTTTTTGTGAATTTTCAGTCCATGGGTATTAATTCATATATATTACGATAAAAATGATACAAACACATAATTGATTAGATAATAACCTTAAATACTTCATTTTCAATCAACTATTTGTTTCTCGTTAAAATACTGAGTAAGATATTGAAAAGGGGAGAAGATCTGTTTTTATTGCATTATATCGACGTTCAGTCCGGAATAGAGCGATTTTCGTGTACATCTTCCATCGGTAATATAAACGGAAAACCAGGGACAATTTTAGTTAATTCTAATGAAACACTTTGATTTTTATCATTTGTATTGGAAACAACATTGTCATATGTCTTTTCTTGGATCCAAATAATACGAAACCTACCTCTATGATTTGAAGGTAAAATCCTTCAAATATGGTTAAATAGTGACTTTTTTCACGTTTTTCATGTAGTTTGATATTACGTAAATATATACATTTTTTACCATTATTTCGATACTATTTCCATGTAGTATCACGATATGTGATTTGGCCTTGAAATCTCAGAATTTCGCATAATATTGCATTTTAAGCAAGTTTTCTTGCATTTGTTTCGTACGAAAAATCATCGAATTTAGCAATGTTTTGACGTTTATCATCCCCTTTTCCTTCATGTGATTTAAACAAAATATCATCGAATTAGGCAATATTTTGCCGTTTTCCACGTTTTTGGGAATTGTCAGTCCATGGGTATTAATTCATATATATACGATAAAAATGATGCAAACACATAATTGATTAGATAATAACCTTAAATACTTCATTTTCAATCATCTATTTGTTTCTCAGTAAAATACTGAGTAAGATATTGAAAAGGGGAGAAGTTCGGTTTTTTATTGCATATATCGACGTTTCAGTCGGATTAGAGCGGTTTTACGTGTACATCTTCCCTCGTTAATATAACCGGAAAATCAAGAACATTTTAGTTATTTCTAATGAAAAACACATTGTTTTTTATCATTTGTATTGGAAACAACATTGTCATGTCTTTTCTTGGATCCAAATAATACGAAACCTCGCTCTATGATTTAAAGTTAAAATCCTCAAATATGGTTAAATAGTGACTTTTTTCACGTTTTTCATGTAGTTTGATATTACGTAAATATATTAATTTTACCATTTTTTCGATACTATTTCATGTAGTATCACGATATGTGATTTGTCCTTGAAATCTCAGAATTTCGCATAATATTGCATTTTAAGCAAGTTTCTTGCATTTTGTTTCGTACGAAAAATCATCGAATTTAGCAATATTTTGACGTTATCACCCCTATTTCCTTCATGTGATTTAAACAAAATATCATCGAATTAGGCAATATTTTGCCGTTTTCCACGCTTTTGTGAATTTTCAGTCCATGGGTAGAAAAGACATATGATTCATATATATACGAATAAAAGTGATGCAAACACATAATTGATTAGAAAATAACCTTAAATACTTCATTTTCAATCATCTATTTGTTTCTCGTTAAAATACTGAGTAAGATATTGAAAAGGGGAGAAGTTCTGTTTTTATTGCATGCATTTATTGTACGTTTCAGCTGGAATAGAGCGGTTTTACGTGTTTATCTTCCATCAGTAATATAAACGGAAAATCAGGAACATTTTAGTTAATTCTAATGAAAACACATTGATTTTTATCATTTGTATGGAAACAACATTGTCATATGTCTTTTCTTGGATCTAAATAATACGAAACCTCGCTCTATGATTCTAAGTTAAAATCCTCAAATATGGTTAAATAGTGACTTTTTTCACGATTTTCATGTAGTTTGATATTACGTATATATATTCATTTTTACCAATATTTCGATACTATTTCATGTAGTATCACGATATGTGATTTGCCTTGAATCTCAGAATTTCGCATAATATTGCATTTAAGCAAGTTTTCTTGCATTTTGTTTCGTACGAAAAATCATCGAATATAGCAATATTTTGACATTTATCATCTCCTTTTGCTTCATGTGATTTAACAAAATATCATCGAATTAGCAATATTTTGCCGTTTTCCACGTTTTTGTGAATTTTCAGTCCATGGGTTTTAATTCATATATATACGATAAAATGATGCAAACACATAAATTGATTAGATAATAACCTTAAATACTTCATTTTCAATCAACTATTTCTTTCTCGTTAAAATACTGAGTAAGATATTTAAAGGGGGAGAAGTTCTGATTTTATTGCATATATCGACGTTTCAGCCGGAATAGAGCGGTGTTCGTGTACATCTTCCATCGGTAATATAAACGGAAAATCAGGAACATTTTAGTTAATTCTAATGAAAACATCATTGATTTTTATCATTTGTATTGGAAACAACATTGTCATTTGTCTTTTCTTGGATCTAAATAATACGAAACCTCGCTCTATGATTTAAGGTAAAATCCTCAAATATGGTTATATAGTGACATTTTCACGTTAATCATGTAGTTTGATATTACGCAAATATATTCATTTTTACCAATATTCCGATACTATTTCATGAGTATCACGATATGTGATTTGCCCTTCAAATCGCAGAATTTCGCGTAATATTGCATTTTAAGCAAGTTTTCTTGCATTTTGTTTCGTACGAAAAATCATCGAATTTAGCAATATTTTGACGTTTATCATCCCCTTTTCCTTCATGTGATTTAAACAAAATATCATCGAATTAGGCAATATTTTGCCGTTTTTCCACGTTTTTGTGAATTTTCAGTCCATGGGTATTAATTCATATATATACAATAAAAATGATACAAACACATAATTGATTAGATAATAACCTTAAATTACTTCATTTTCAATCAACTATTTCTTTCTCGTTAAAATACTGAGTAGGATATTGAAAAGGGGAGAAGATCTGTTTTATTGCATATATCGACGTTTCAGCCGGAATAGAGCGATTTTCGTGTACATCTTCCATCGGTATATAAACGGAAAACCAGGACATTTTAGTTAATTCTAATGAAAACACTTGATTTTTATCATTTGTATTGGAAACAACATTGTCATATGTCTTTTCTTGGATCCAAATAATACGAAACCTACCTCTATGATTTGAAGGTAAAATCTCAAATATGGTTAAATAGTGACTTTTTTCACGTTTTTCATGTAGTTTGAATATTACGTAAATATATACATTTTACCATTATTTCGATACTATTTCATGTAGTATCACGATATGTTGATTTGGCCTTGAAATCTCAGAATTTCGCATAATATTGCATTTTAAGCAAGTTTTCTTGCATTTTGTTTCGTACGAAAAATCATCGAATTTAGCAATGTTTTGATGTTTATCATCCACTTTTCCTTCATGTGATTTAAACAAAATATCATCGAATTAGGCAATATTTTGAACGTTTTCCACGTTTTTGTGAATTTTCAGTCCATGGGTATTAATTCATATATATACGATAAAAATGATGCAAACACATAATTGATTAGATAATAACCTTAAATACTTCATTTTCAATCATCTATTTGTTTCTCGGTAAAATACTGAGTAAGATATTGAAAAGGGGAGAAGTTCGGTTTTTATTGCATATATCGACGTTTCAGCCGGATTAGAGCGGTTTTACGTGTACATCTTCCCTCGTTAATATAACCGGAAAATCAAGAACATTTTAGTTATTTCTAATGAAAACACATTGTTTTTTATCATTTGTATTGGAAACAACATTGTCATGTCTTTTCTTGGATCAAAATAATACGAAACCCTCGCTCTATGATTTAAAGTTAAAATCCTCAAATATGGTTAAATAGTGACTTTTTCACGTTTTTCATGTAGTTTGATATTACGTAAATATATTAATTTTTACCATTTTTTCGATACTATTTCATGTAGTATCACGATATGTGATTTGTCCTTGAAATATCAGAATTTCGCATAATATTGCATTTTAAGCAAGTTTTCTTGCATTTTGTTTCGTACGAAAAATCATCGAATTTAGCAATATTTTGACGTTTATCAACCCCTATTTCCTTCATGTGATTTAAACAAAATATCATCGAATTAGGCAATATTTTGCCGTTTTCCACGCTTTTGTGAATTTTCAGTCCATGGGTAGAAAAGACATATGATTCATATATATGCGATAAAAGTGATGCAAACACATAATTGATTAGAAAATAACCTTAAATACTTCATTTTCAATCATCTATTTGTTTCTCGTTAAAATACTGAGTAAGATATTGAAAAGGGGAGAAGTTCTGTTTTTATTGCATGCAGTTATTGTACGTTTCAGCTGGAATAGAGCGGTTTTACGTGTTTATCTTCCATCAGTAATATAAACGGAAAATCAGGAACATTTTAGTTAATTCTAATGAAAACACATTGATTTTTATCATTTGTATTGGAAACAACATTGTCATATGTCTTTTCTTGGATCTAAATAATACGAAACCTCGCTCTATGATTCTAAGTTAAAATCCTCAAATATGGTTAAATAGTGACTTTTTTCACGATTTTCATGTAGTTTGATATTACGTATATATATTCATTTTTACCAATATTTCGATACTATTTCATGTAGTATCACGATATGTGATTTGGCCTTGAAATCTCAGAATTTCGCATAATATTGCATTTTAAGCAAGTTTTCTTGCATTTTGTTTCGTACGAAAAATCATCGAATATAGCAATATTTTGACGTTTATCATCTCCTTTTGCTTCATGTGATTTAAACAAAATATCATCGAATTAAGCAATATTTTGCCGTTTTCCACGTTTTTGTGAATTTTCAGTCCATGGGTTTTAATTCATATATATACGATAAAAATGATGCAAACACATAATTGATTAGATAATAACCTTAAATACTTCATTTTCAATCAACTATTTCTTTCTCGTTAAAATACTGAGTAAGATATTTAAAGGGGGAGAAGTTCTGATTTTATTGCATATATCGACGTTTCAGCCGGAATAGAGCGGTGTTCGTGTACATTTTCCATCGGTAATATAAACGGAAAATCAGGAACATTTTAGTTAATTCTAATGAAAACTCATTGATTTTTATCATTTGTATTGGAAACAACATTGTCATATGTCTTTTCTTGGATCTAAATAATACGAAACCTCGCTCTATGATTTGAAGTTAAAATCCTCAAATATGGTTATATAGTGACATTTTCACGTTAATCATGTAGTTTGATATTACGCAAATATATTCATTTTTACCAATATTCCGATACTATTTCATGTAGTATCACGATATGTGATTTGCCCTTCAAATCGCAGAATTTCGCGTAATATTGCATTTTAAGCAAGTTTTCTTGCATTTTGTTTCGTACGAAAAATCATCGAATTTAGCAATATTTTGACGTTTATCATCCCCTTTTCCTTCATGTGATTTAAACAAAATATCATCGAATTAGGCAATATTTTGCCGTTTTTCCACGTTTTTGTGAATTTTCAGTCTATGGGTATTAATTCATATATATACGATAAAAATGATACAAACACATAATTGATTAGATAATAACCTTAAATACTTCATTTTCAATCAACTATTTGTTTCTCGTTAAAATACTGAGTAAGATATTGAAAAGGGGAGAAGATCTGTTTTTATTGCATATATCGACGTTTCAGCCGGAATAGAGCGATTTTCGTGTACATCTTCCATCGGTAATATAAACGGAAAACCAGGGACATTTTAGTTAATTATAATGAAAACACTTTGATTTTTATCATTTGTATTGGAAACAACATTGTCATATGTCTTTTCTTGGATCCAAATAATACGAAACTTACCTCTATGATTTGAAGGTAAAATCCTCAAATATGGTTAAATAGTGACTTTTTTCACGTTTTTCATGTAGTTTGATATTACGTAAATATATACATTTTTACCATTATTTCGATACTATTTCATGTAGTATCACGATATGTGATTTGGCCTTGAAATCTCAGAATTTCGCATAATATTGCATTTTAAGCAAGTTTTCTTGCATTTTGTTTCGTACGAAAAATCATCGAATTTAGCAATGTTTTGACGTTTATCATCCCCTTTTCCTTCATGTGATTTAAACAAAATATCATCGAATTAGGCAATATTTTGAACGTTTTCCACGTTTTTGTGAATTTTCAGTCCATGGGTATTAATTCATATATATACGATAAAAATGATGCAAGCACATAATTGATTAGATAATAACCTTAAATACTTCATTTTCAATCATCTATTTGTTTCTCGGTAAAATACTGAGTAAGATATTGAAAAGGGGAGAAGTTCGGTTTTTATTGCATATATCGACGTTTCAGCCGGATTAGAGCGGTTTTACGTGTACATCTTCCCTCGTTAATATAAACGGAAAATCAAGAACATTTTAGTTATTTCTAATGAAAACACATTGTTTTTTATCATTTGTATTGGAAACAACATTGTCATGTCTTTTCTTGGACCCAAATAATACGAAACCTCGCTCTATGATTTAAAGTTAAAATCCTCAAATATGGTTAAATAGTGACTTTTTTCACGTTTTTCATGTAGTTTGATATTACGTAAATATATTCATTTTTACCATTATTTCGATACTATTTCATGTAGTATCACGATATGTGATTTGTCCTTGAAATCTCAGAATTTCGCATAATATTGCATTTTAAGCAAGTTTTCTTGCATTTTGTTTCGTACGAAAAATCATCGAATTTAGCAATATTTTGACGTTTATCATCCCCTTTTCCTTCATGTGATTTAAACAAAATATCATCGAATTAGGCAATATTTTGCCGTTTTCCAAGTTTTTGTGAATTTTCAGTCCATGGGTAGAAAAGACATATGATTCATATATATACGATAAAAGTGATGCAAACACATAATTGATTAGAAAATAACCTTAAATTCTTCATTTTCAATCATCTATTTGTTTCTCGTTAAAATACTGAGTAAGATATTGAAAAGGGGAGAAGTTCTGTTTTTATTGCATGCATTTATTGTACGTTTCAGCTGGAATAGAGCGGTTTTACGTGTTTATCTTCCATCAGTAATATAAACGGAAAATCAGGAACATTTTAGTCAATTCTAATGAAAACACATTGATTTTTATCATTTGTATTGGAAACAACATTGTCATATGTCTTTTCTTGGATCTAAATAATACGAAACCTCGCTATATGATTCTAAGTTAAAATCCTCAAATATGGTTAAATAGTGACTTTTTTCACGTTTTTCATGTAGTTTGATATTACGTAAATATATTCATTTTTACCATTATTTCGATACTATTTCATGTTGTATCACGATATGTGATTTGCCTTGAAATCTCAGAATTTCGCATAATATTGCATTTTAAGCAAGTTTTCTTGCATTTTGTTTCGTACGAAAAATCATCGAATATAGCAATATTTTGACGTTTATCATCTCCTTTTCCTTTATGTGATTTTAACAAAATATCATCGAATTAGGCAATATTTTGCCTTTTTCCACGTTTTTGTGACTTTTCAGTCCATGGGTTTTAACTCATACATATACGATAAAAATGATGCAAACACATAATTGATTAGATAATAACCTTAAATATTTCATTTTCAATCAACTATTTCTTTCTCGTTAAAATACTGAGTAAGATATTTAAAGGGGGAGAAGTTCTGATTTTATTGCATATATCGACGTTTCAGCCGGAATAGAGCGGTGTTCGTGTACATCTTCCATCGGTAATATAAACGGAAAATCAGGAACATTTTAGTTAATTCTAATGAAAACACATTGATTTTTATCATTTGTATTGGAAACAACATTGTCATATGTCTTTTCTTGGATCTAAATAATACGAAACCTCGCTCTATGATTTGTAGGTAAAATCCTCAAATATGGTAAAATAGTAACTTTTTCACGTTAATCATGTAGTTTGATATTACGCAAATATATTCATTTTTACCAATATTCCGATACTATTTCATGTAGTATCACGATATGTGATTTGCCCTTCAAATCGCAGAATTTCGCGTAATATTGCATTTTAAGCAAGTTTTATCGAATTAGGCAATATTTTGCCGTTTTTCCACGTTTTTGTGAATTTTCAGTCCATGGGTACTAATTCATATATATACGATAAAAATGATCCAAACACATAATTGATTAGATAATAACCTTAAGTACTTCATTTTCAATCAACTATTTGTTTCTCGTTAAAAGACTAAGATATTGAAAAGGGGAGAAGTTCTGTTTTTATTGCATATATCGACGTTTCAGCTGGAATAGAGCGATTTTCGTGTACATTTTCCATCGGTAATATAAACGGAAAATCAGGAACATTTTAGTTAATTCTAATGAAAACTCATTGATTTTTATCATTTGTATTGCAAACAACATTGTCATATGTCTTTTCTTGGATCTAAATAATACGAAACCTCGCTCTATGATTTGAAGTTAAAATCCTCAAATATGGTTATATAGTGACTTTTTCACTTTAATCATGTAGGTCGATATTACGCAAATATATTCATTTTTACCAATATTTCGATACTATTTCATGTAGTATCACGATATGTGATTTGGCCTTCAAATCTCAGAATTTCGCATAATATTGCATTTTAAGCAAGTTTTCTTGCATTTTGTTTCGTACGAAAAATAATCGAATATAGCAATATTTTGACGTTTATCATCTCCTTTTCCTTTATGTGATTTAAACAAAATATCATCGAATTAGGCAATATTTTGGCGTTTTCCACGTTTTTGTGAATTTTCAGTCCATGGGTTTTAATTCATACATATACGATAAAAATGATGCAAACACATAATTGATTAGATAATAACCTTAAATACTTCATTTTCAATCAACTATTTCTTTCTCGTTAAAATACTGAGTAAGATATTGAAAGGGGGGAGAAGTTCTAATTTTATTGCATATATCGACGTTTCACCTGGAATAGAGCGGTTTTCGTGTACATCTTCCATCGGTAATATAAACGGAAAATCAGGAACATTTTAGTTAATTCTAATGAAAACACATTGATTTTTATCATTTGTATTGGAAACAACATTGTCATATGTCTTTTCTTGGATCTAAATAATACGAAACCTCGCTCTATGATTTGAAGGTAAAATCCTCAAATATGGTAAAATAGTAACTTTTTCACGTTAATCATGTAGTTTGATATTACGCAAATATATTCATTTTTACCAATACTCCGATACTATTTCATGTAGTATCACGATATGTGATTTGCCCTTCAAATCTCAGAATTTCGCGTAATATTGCATTTTAAGCAAGTTTTCTTGCATTTTGTTTCGTACGAAAAATCATCGAATTTAGCAATATTTTGACGTTTATCATCCCCTTTTCCTTCATGTGATTTAAACAAAATATCATCGAATTAGGCAATAATTTGCCGTTTTTCCACGTTTTTGTGAATTTTCAGTCCATGGGTATTAATTCATACATATACGATAAAAATGATACAAACACATAATTGATTAGATAATAACCTTAAATACTTCATTTTCAATCAACTATTTGTTTCTCGTTAAAATACTGAGTAAGAAATTGAAAAGGGGAGAAGATCTGTTTTTATTGCATATATCGACGTTTCAGCCGGAATAGAGCGATTTTCGTGTTCATCTTCCATCGGTAATATAAACGGAAAACCAGGGACATTTTAGTTAATTCTAATGAAAACACTTTGATTTTTATCATTTGTATTGGAAACAACATTGTCATATGTCTTTTCTTGGATCCAAATAATACGAAACCTCGCTCTATGATTTGAAGGTAAAATCCTCAAATATGGTAAAATAGTAACTTTTTCACGTTAATCATGTAGTTTGATATTACGCAAATATATTCATTTTTACCAATATTCCGATACTATTTCATGTAGTATCACGATATGTGATTTGCCCTTCAAATCTCAGAATTTCGCGTAATATTGCATTTTAAGCAAGTTTTCTTGCATTTTGTTTCGTACGAAAAATCATTGAATTTAGCAATATTTTGACGTTTATCATCCCCTTTTCCTTCATGTGATTTAAACAAAATATCATCGAATTAGGCAATATTTTGCCGTTTTTCCACGTTTTTGTGAATTTTCAGTCCATGGGTATTAATTCATATATATACGATAAAAATGATACAAACACATAATTGATTAGATAATAACCTTAAATACTTCATTTTCAATCAACTATTTGTTTCTCGTTAAAATACTGAGTAAGATATTGAAAAGGGGAGAAGATCTGTTTTTATTGCATATATCGACGTTTCAGCCGGAATAGAGCGATTTTCGTGTTCATCTTCCATCGGTAATATAAAAGGAAAACCAGGGACATTTTAGTTAATTCTAATGAAAACACATTGATTTTTATCATTTGTATTGGAAACAACATTGTCATATGTCTTTTCTTGGATCCAAATAATACGAAACCTCGCTCTATGATTTGAAGGTAAAATCCTCAAATATGGTTAAATAGTGACTTTTTTCACGTTTTTCATGTAGTTTGATATTACGTAAATATATTCATTTTTACCATTATTTCGATACTATTTCATGTATTATCACGATATGTGATTTGGCCTTCAAATCTCAGAATTTCGCATAATATTGCATTTTAAGCAAGTTTTCTTGCATTTTGTTTCGTACGAAAAATCATCGAATTTAGCAATATTTTGACGTTTATCATCCCCTTTTCCTTCATGTGATTTAAACAAAATATCATCGTATTAGGCAATATTTTGCCGTTTTCCACGTTTTTGTGAATTTTCAGTCCATGGGTATTAATTCTTATATATACGATAAAAATGATGCAAACACATAATTGATTAGATAATAACCTTAAATACTTCATTTTCAATCATCTATTTGTTTCTCGTTAAAATACTGAGTAAGATATTGAAAAGGGGAGAAGTTCGGTTTTTATTGCATATATCGACGTTTCAGCCGGATTAGAGCGGTTTTACGTGTACATCTTCGCTCGTTAATATAAACGGAAAATCAAGAACATTTTAGTTATTTCTAATGAAAACACATTGTTTTTTATCATTTGTATTGGAAACAACATTGTCATATGTCTTTTCTTGGATCTAAATAATACGAAACCTCGCTCTATGATTTGAAGTTAAAATACTCAAATATGGTAATATAGTGACTTTTTTCACGTTTTTCATGTAGTTTGATATTACGTAAATATATTCATTTTTACCAATATTTCGATACTATTTCATGTAGTATCACGATATGTGATTTGGCCTTCAAATCTCAGAATTTCGCATAATATTGCATTTTAAGCAAGTTTTCTTGCATTTTGTTTCGTACGAAAAATCATCGAATATAGCAATATTTTAACGTTTATCATTTCCTTTTCCTTCATGTGATTTAAACAAAATATCATCGAATTAGGCAATATTTTGCCGTTTTCCACGTTTTTGTGAATTTTCAGTCCATGGGTTTCAATTCATACATATACGAAAAAAATGATGCAAACACATAATTGATTAGATTATAACCTTAAATACTTCATTTTCAATCAACTATTTCTTTCTCGTTAAAATACTGAGTAAGATATTGAAAGGGGGGAGAAGCTCTGATTTTATTGCATATATCGACGTTTCAGCCGGAATAGAGCGGTTTTCGTGTACATCTTCCATCGGTAATATAAACGGAAAATCAGGAACATTTTAGTTAATTCTAATGAAAACACATTGATTTATATCATTTGTATTGGAAACAACATTGTCATATGTCTTTTCTTGGATCTAAATAATACGAAACCTCGCTCTATGATTTGAAGGTAAAATCCTCAAATATGGTAAAATAGTAACTTTTTCACGTTAATCATGTAGTTTGATATTACGCAAATATATTCATTTTTACCAATATTCCGATACTATTTCATGTAGTATCACGATATGTGATTTGCCCTTCAAATCTCAGAATTTCGCGTAATATTGCATTTAAGCAAGTTTTCTTGCATTTTGTTTCGTACGAGAAATCATCGAATTTAGCAATATTTTGACGTTTATCATCCCCTTTTCCTTCATGTGATTTAAACAAAATATCATCGAATTAGGCAATATTTTGCCGTTTTCGACGTTTTTGTGAATTTTCAGTCCATGGGTATTAATTCATATATATACGATAAAAATGATGCAAACACACAATTGATTAGATAATAACCTTAAATACTTCATTGCAATCATCTATTTGTTTCTCATTAAAATACTGAGTAAGATATTGAAAAGGGGAGAAGTTCGGTTTTTATTGCATATATCTGTGGGAACCGACCTGTGAGATTTATATTTATTTAATTTATATGAATTTATATTTACGTTAATTTATATACTTCGATAGCAATTTGTATAATGATAAGTGGACTGTATTTCTGCAATAATCTCAATCTCACAAATCGATCCTCTACACATTAGGGGGGGTTTATATTTATATATATATGCAGCCAATCAAACTACAAAATTAACTACATACATTGAAGAGGTTCCTTATCTTATAGTACAGCAGGTTAGTCCACCAGGTATAACTAGGGTGTAGACACCAAATTATCCTCTTTGAGGTAGCTTCCATATCACCCAGTAACTGGTGCACAAATCTTGCTCCTCGTCTTGACCTGTCAAAAGTGCGCTAGCTGTGAAGCCAGAATCCTATATATGACAAGTATATCAGAGAAAACTGTACATGGAACATTGAAGACCTGGCTTAATTACCTTTAGTTTGAGGCTTCCACGTGATCTAACCGGATCACCCTATATCCTGACATTAATGGCCATAAATGAATGATAAACGGGTTTCGGAAGACACTTAACTTGATATGTAGACATCGTGTTGGAGATGGTACCTTTGGTTTCCATAACACTACGTCCAAGTAAAATTAACAGGAGCCGTATTTGCTCCCGTGTGAGCCTCTGGTCTAGTATAACAATGGCTGTTTAACACTCCATACTATTGACGTTACTGGCCGACATTGTCCAGAATGATAGGAGCCGAATTTGCTCCACACGTCTCGGAGGTGACACACAATGGCTGCCCTCCTTCCTCCCTGACGCCTGGCCTACTTGTCCAGATTTCAGAAAGTGATAGAAGGGTCACATTTACTCTACTTTAATATTGATAATTAAGTTAATTTATATAAGATGTTTTTATGATGGTAAAGTCCAAAGACTAATGTATTTAAGAATAATTCCCAGCAGAATAGCTGGTGAATTATAATAGTATGTGGTGATGATATCCCGTTTTCTTTAGACGGTAATTCCACTACAAGTTACGTTTTCTATGGGTAACTTGTTTATACAATACAGCTATTATCTGTATGATATTAAATGGTGTCGGATTTTCCGACATAATTCCCCAGGGGGCTGCTCACGGGTCGAAGTCCTAATTAGAACAGACGAACACCGATACTCCTCCTTCGAATTATTAGATTAATTTGATGTTAGTAGTTAGTAATCACACATTTGTGCGTCTGTTCGTACAGGACGGATGTCCCGTACTAGAGTTGCAGGGGTTAGAAGTCTAATGCGATTTCATTTCCCTGTCAACTCTTGAAAGGCTAATATTCAAGCCTTATTACATATTATTTAACCCAGAAGACTGAATGTGATCAAGTACTACAGTCAAGTATGATTCAGGGACTGCAGTGAGATCAGTGACATTAGATATAACTTGAAGTTTGTTCAGGTAACTGGTCACTGATATATAAACACTGAGGCCCATGGAATACATCTTGATTAAATAATAAATGTATCAAATCAGTCATCAGATTTATTGGGGTTTAATTTAGTTAATTGATTCAGAAGATTGAATAGCTCATCATTAAAGTAAAGTATGGTTCTGAGACTGCAGTGGGTTCAGTGACATTGGTCGCAGTGACTTGTAGCTGTTTTAGGCTACTGTTCACTGATTTGCCACTGAGGCCTCATGAACTCATCTTCAGCTTTAAATGATGATACTAACATCAACCTCTGTTGGTATAGTCAGCTGTAATCTCCTTAGTATAATGCTACTGGAGAAATATAATCAGCTGACAAATTTAGATTTCTACTGGTATTGTTTATCTGCAGGCATAGGTCTCCTCAGGCTTGATACTGGGCCTGAGAGTAATTTACCTCCTGCAGAGTTTAACATGGTTATACCCTGATATTTAGTAGGGCTACCGATGAATCGATGACAATAGTCTGTCCCTACAAGGAGACCGAAGTCGGTGAGGTGATCAACTTAATATTATCTGCCAATTTTATTCCTCTATTTCTCAGGAATTTGGCTGTTGCTCTCAGACCTTGAACTTGTAGGTCTACTGGTATTTGTCCACCACAATGGCTTGTACTCGACAGACGTACCTGCCTAAGCGTACTGATGGTTGTACCACCTGGTAGACTTGAGGTCCTGCATCTGTTACAAACCCTGAGATGTTGAATGACATCTGGGCTACAGGCCTTAATTGTAATTCATCTGCCAACCTTTTAGTGATATATGTTCTCTGGGATCCTTGGTCAAACAACCCACGGGTATGGACCTTGGCCCTCTTATTCAGGATGGTAATTTGGGCAGTAGGCAAAGTCGTATTACCTTTAGACTTTGCCGATTGGACACTCTTTGTTTGTTGCACCTTGCAGTACTGTACTGTGGTGGGAATGCTATCTTCCACCTTGGGTCTTGAATACGTTAATTTTGTATATTTGCACAGTGCTGCATGGTGTCTACCTCTTCTACACCTGTTGCAGGTGTTGAATTGGGTACCACAATAGTCTATGTTGTGTGACTTGAGACACCTTGCACATCTCCCTAATTCCTGGAGTCGTTCCATACGAATGTCTCTGGTTGGATAATTAGCACAACGGTATGTTGAATGTTTCTTTTTGCAGAACATACATGTCCCCCAGCCTACTGCACGTTTGGAAGTTACCGGTGTGGGTGAACTAGTAACAGTAGGCTTGGAGGTTGCTGCTGCATTGTCAGATTTTCTGCAACTTGATGTTTGAGTAATTGGTTGATGTTTATTTGGGGTATTTGTTTTACCCTTTAATTGACTATTATTTTCTATTTCTGAAGGCTTGCAAGAGGCTTTAACTTCCTCATTTGCACGTCGTTTGTTTATGATGGAATGTAAAACCTTCAGTGATGTCCTGTACTGTCAGGATGGTGTTATGGTTGATGTGCATATAATTCATCTAGTATATCGCTGGACAATTTTCGTTGAAGGACTACTTTGGTCATCCATTCACTAGTAGTTATATCAACCTTAAGTCTGAATGTTCTTAGTAGTGACTCAAACTCCATGCTGAAGGATTGTAATGAGTCAGCAGTCTGATCAGGTTGAGGTAAATCCAGCAATTGTAGTACTAGATGTATGACAGTTTTCTCATTGCCAGCATTATTCCTAGGAGGCTGGACTGGGAAATTAGTGCTGTCGCTATTTTCATTTACATTTTCTACTACTGGTTCAGCTTCACCTCTAGTTTGGAGGCATGTTAATTTAGTAGCCTCAGGTATTGGGTTTTCAGAAACCACAGAGACTGTGGATAAATTGTCTGAAAACTGCTTAATTTCTGGTGATATATTATTGGGTGAAGCTGTAGTGGGTGAAGCTTTATCCTTGTTGATTAAAGGATCTAATCTGGCTTTACACTTATTCTCAAAAAGATCCAGATCATCCATAACATTATCTACTTTATTTGATGTACTTGCTATTTGTTCTGATTCAATTATCCTGTGTAAATGTTCCAACCTGGCTTGAGTTTTCTTCTTCATATTGTGCTAGGTCAGACAGGAATGGTTCCACATCTTCAACTACTACGTCGTCGTCGTCGTGGACCTGATTTTGGTAAGATTTCCTATTTGCTTTCAATATATGCAATTGGGTTTGAATCTGCAACAGTGGTATTTTCAACCGACGATAATTAATTACAGGCTCATATAACAACTGTTCATATTGGTTGAGATCTCTTGTTAGTTGGCGTTTGCTTGATATTAAAGCACGCTTTGCTTTCTGTGGATTAGTCATGGTGACTTGTTAATTGGGCACCACTGGCTCATAAATTGTGAGCAAGTACTAATGGTAGCCTAGGGTTAAATTCTGAACTCACTAGGCAATAATCCTACCTCTACTAGAGGTTAGCACTTAAAATTAATACACATTATATATATACAATCATACACACTAATGATTTGAGTGATAAACCAGTGTCACTGGAAGTACCTTTAGGTTAGCTCTTCTATATCACCCTAGGATGGAATTGACACTGATTAATCACTCAAAGGTGTAATGATCATAAGTAAATTATTATATATACAACTCAACTCGAGTTGATAAAAATTACACCCAAAATAGGGTCTGGACCATTCATTAATGGTGTTAGGTTTGTTCAATATAGTACAACTGACTATGGTAATAATGGGACTAGGATGAACGATAATAGTTCAACTAGTCAATGGTTTTATCCTACCCTGTTGTGGGTTGGCAATTAGTAAATATTATACTGTGATCACTAGTGCAATATATATTAAATAATTCTCTATTTTGGAGAAATAATATACACAATTATTGATAATAGCCTCTTAATTAGCCTCTATGAAACTTCTAATATTATCTAGAAGTATTAAATATTATTAGTGACCTCGCGAAATAAACTCCACAAAATTCGTAGATAATCTCTCGCGAAATGTAACACCACGAAAACCGTGAACAATCACGCGACACAGTCACTAATTTGGCTGGCTTCTATATTAGCGCTGTCATTTCACAGAATAACACACCACCAAATTTCTGTGGGTGTGCATGAAACCGCTGACGAAGCTGAACTGGGCTGAGGGAGGCTCCTGAGCTCCCTCGAGGCTACGCTGCCGTCTTGACTGCTGGCTTTGTTTAAATAACACTGCACTAGTATATTTAATGAATCCACTGGTTAACTGGTTCATCCGGTACTAAGATGACCAAATGTGGGTTCAAAGGATCAAATAATCCGTATCCGGTTCGAAGGACCAAATAATGTGGGAACCGACCTGTGAGATTTATATTTATTTAATTTATATGAATTTATATTTACGTTAATTTATATACTTCGATAGCAATTTGTATAATGATAAGTGGACTGTATTTCTGCAATAATCTCAATCTCACAAATCGATCCTCTACACATTAGGGGGGGGTTTATATTTATATATATATGCAGCCAATCAAACTACAAAATTAACTACATACATTGAAGAGGTTCCTTATCTTATAGTACAGCAGGTTAGTCCACCAGGTATAACTAGGGTGTAGACACCAAATTATCCTCTTTGAGGTAGCTTCCATATCACCCAGTAACTGGTGCACAAATCTTGCTTCCTCGTCTTGACCTGTCAAAAGTGCGCTAGCTGTGAAGCCAGAATCCTATATATGACAAGTTATATCAGAGAAAACTGTACATGGAACATTGAAGACCTGGCTTAATTACCTTTATTTTGAGGCTTCCACGTGATCTAACCGGGTCACCCTATATCCTGACATTAATGGCCATAAATGAATGATAAACGGGTTTCGGAAAGAACACTTAACTTGATATGTAGACATCGTGTTGGAGATGGTACCTTTGGTTTCCATAACACTACGTCCAAGTAAAATTAACAGGAGCCGTATTTGCTCCTGTGAGCCTCTGGTCTAGTATAAACAATGGCTGTTTAACACTCCATACTATTGACGTTACTGGCCGACATTGTCCAGAATGATAGGAGCCGAATTTGCTCCACACGTCTCGGAGGTGACACAACAATGGCTCCCTCCTTCCTCCCTCACGCCTGGCCTACTTTGTCCAGATTTCAGAAAGTGATAGAAGGGTCACATTTACTCTACTTTAATATTGATAATTAAGTTAATTTATATAAGATGTTTTTATGATGGTAAAGTCCAAAGACTAATGTATTTAAGAATAATTCCCAGCAGAATAGCTGGTGAATTATAATAGTATGTGGTGATGATATCCTGTTTTCTTTAGACGGTAATTCCACTACAAGTTACGTTTTCTATGGGTAACTTGTTTATACAATACAACTATTATCTGTATGATATTAAATGGTGTCGGATTTTCCGACAATATCGACGTTTCAGCCGGAATAGAGCGATTTTCGTATTCATCTTCCATCGGTAATATAAACGGAAAACCAGGGACATTTTAGGTAATTCTAATGAAAACACTTTGATTTTATCATTTGTATTGGAAACAACATTGTCATGCCTTTTCTTGGATCCAAATAATACGAAACCTCGCTCTATGATTTAAAGTTAAAATCCTCATATATGGTTAAATAGTGACTTTTTTCACGTTTTTCATGTAGTTTGATATTACGTAAATATATTCATTTTTACCATTATTTCGATACTATTTCATGTATTATCACGATATGTGACTTGGCCTTCAAATCTCAGAATTTCGCATAATATTGCATTTTAAGCAAGTTTTCTTGCATTTTGTTTCGTACGAAAAATCATCGAATTTAGCAATATTTTGACGTTTATCATCCTCTTTTCCTTCAGGTGATTTAAACAAAATATCATCGAATTAGGCAATATTTTGCCGTTTTCCACGTTTTTGTGAATTTTCAGTCGGGTATTAATTCATATATATACGATAAAAGTGATGCAAACACATAATTGATTAGATAATAACCTTAAATACTTCATTTTCAATCATCTATTTGTTTCTCGTTAAAATACTGAGTAAGATATTGAAAAGGGGAGAAGTTCGGTTTTTATTGCATATATCGACGTTTCAGCCGGATTAGAGCGGTTTTACGTGTACATCTTCCCTCGGTAATATAAACGGAAAATCAAGAACATTTTAGTTATTTCTAATGAAAACACATTGTTTTTTATCATTTGTATTGGAAACAACATTGTCATATGTCTTTTCTTGGATCTAATTAATACGAAACCTCGCTCTATGATTTGAAGTTAAAATCCTCAAATATGGTAATATAGTGACTTTTTTCACGTTTTTCATGAAGTTTGATATTACGTAAATATATTCATTTTTACCAATATTTCGATACTATTTCATGTAGTATCACGATATGTGATTTGGCCTTCAAATCTCAGAATTTCGCATAATATTGCATTTTAAGTAAGTTTTCTTGCATTTTGTTTCGTACGAAAAATCATCGAATATAGCAATATTTTTACGTTTATCATTTCCTTTTCCTTCATGTGATTTAAACAAAATATCATCGAATTAGACAATATTTTGCCGTTTTCCACGTTTTTGTGAATTTTCAGTCCATGGGTTTTATTTCATACACATACGATAAAAATGATGCAAACACATAATTGCATAATAATGATAATAACCTTAAATACTTCATTTTCAATCAACTATTTCTTTCTCGTTAAAATACTGAGTAAGATATTGAAAGGGGGGAGAAGTTCTGATTTTATTGCATATATCGACGATTCAGCCGGAACAGAGCGGTTTTCGTGTACATCTTCCATCGGTAATATAAACGGAAAATCAGGAACATTTTAGTTAATTCTAATGAAAACACATTGATTTTTATCATATGTATTGGAAACAACATTGTCATATGTTTTTTCTTGGATCTAAATAATACGAAACCTCGCTCTATGATTTGAAGGTAAAATCCTCAAATATGGTAAAATAGTAACTTTTTCACGTTAATCATGTAGTTTGATATTACGCAAATATATTCATTTTTACCAATATTCCGATACTATTTCATGTAGTATCACGATATGTGATTTGCCCTTCAAATCTCAGAATTTCGCGTAATATTGCATTTTAAGCAAGTTTTCTTGCATTTTGTTTCGTACGAAAATTCATTGAATTTAGCAATATTTTGACGTTTATCATCCCCTTTTCCTTCATGTGATTTAAACAAAATATCATCGAATTAGGCAATATTTTGCCGTTTTTCCACGTTTTTGTGAATTTTCAGTCCATGGGTATTAATTCATATATATACGATAAAAATGATACAAACACATAATTGATTAGATAATAACCTTAAATACTTCATTTTCAATCAACAATTTTTTTCTCGTTAAAATACTGAGTAAGATATTGAAAAAGGGGAGAAGATCTGTTTTTATTGCATATATCGACGTTTCAGCCGGAATAGAGCGATTTTCGTGTTCATCTTCCATCGGTAATATAAACGGAAAACCAGGGACATTTTAGTTAATTCTAATGAAAACACATTGATTTTTATCATTTGTATTGGAAACAACATTGTCATATGTCTTTTCATGGATCCAAATAATACGAAACCTCGCTCTATGATTTAAAGTTAAAATCCTCAAATATGGTTAAATAGTGACTTTTTTCACGTTTTTCATGTAGTTTGATATTACGTAAATATATTCATTTTTACCATTATTTCGATACTATTTCATGTATTATCACGATATGTGATTTGGCCTTCAAATCTCAGAATTTCGCATAATATTGCATTTTAAGCAAGTTTTCTTGCATTTTGTTTCGTACGAAAAATCATCGAATTTAGCAATATTTTGACGTTTATCATCCCCTTTTCCTTCATGTGATTTAAACAAAATATCATCGTATTAGGCAATATTTTGCCGTTTTCCACGTTTTTGTGAATTTTCAGTCCATGGGTATTAATTCATATATATACGATAAAAATGATGCAAACACATAATTGATTAGATAATAACCTTAAATACTTCATTTTCAATCATCTATTTGTTTCTCGTTAAAATACTGAGTAAGATATTGAAAAGGGGAGAAGTTCGGTTTTTATTGCATATATCGACGTTTCAGCCGGATTAGAGCGGTTTTACGTGTACATCTTCGCTCGTTAATATAAACGGAAAATCAAGAACATTTTAGTTATTTCTAATGAAAACACATTGTTTTTTATCATTTGTATTGGAAACAACATTGTCATATGTCTTTTCTTGGATCTAAATAATACGAAACCTCGCTCTATGATTTGAAGTTAAAATCCTCAAATATGGTAATATAGTGACTTTTTTCACGTTTTTCATGTAGTTTGATATTACGTAAATATATTCATTTTTACCAATATTTCGATACTATTTCATGTAGTATCACGATATGTGATTTGGCCTTCAAATCTCAGAATTTAGCATAATATTGCATTTTAAGCAAGTTTTCTTGCATCTTGTTTCGTACGAAAAATCATCGAATATAGCAATATTTTTACGTTTATCATTTCCTTTTCCTTCATGTGATTTAAACAAAATATCATCGAATTAGGCAATATTTTGCCGTTTTCCACGTTTTTGTGAATTTTCAGTCCATGGGTTTTAATTCATACATATACGATAAAAATGATGCAAACACATAATTGATTAGATAATAACCTTAAATACTTCATTTTCAATCAACTATTTCTTTCTCGTTAAAATACTGAGTAAGATATTGAAAGGGGGGAGAAGTTCTGATTTTATTGCATATATCGACGTTTCAGCCGGATTAGAGCGGTTTTACGTGTACATCTTCGCTCGTTAATATAAACGGAAAATCAAGAACATTTTAGTTATTTCTAATGAAAACACATTGTTTTTTATCATTTGTATTGGAAACAACATTGTCATATGACTTTTCTTGGATCTAAATAATACGAAACCTCGCTCTATGATTTGAAGTTAAAATCCTCAAATATGGTAATATAGTGACTTTTTTCACGTTTTTCATGTAGTTTGATATTACGTAAATATATTCATTTTTACCAATATTTCGATACTATTTCATGTAGTATCACGATATGTGATTTGGCCTTCAAATCTCAGAATTTAGCATAATATTGCATTTTAAGCAAGTTTTCTTGCATTTTGTTTCGTACGAAAAATCATCGAATATAGCAATATTTTTACGTTTATCATTTCCTTTTCCTTCATGTGATTTAAACAAAATATCATCGAATTAGGCAATATTTTGCCGTTTTCCACGTTTTTGTGAATTTTCAGTCCATGGGTTTTAATTCATACATATACGATAAAAATGATGCAAACACATAATTGATTAGATAATAACCTTAAATACTTCATTTTCAATCAACTATTTCTTTCTCGTTAAAATACTGAGTAAGATATTGAAAGGGGGGAGAAGTTCTGATTTTATTGCATATATCGACGTTTCAGCCGGAATAGAGCGGTTTTCGTGTACATCTTCCATCGGTAATATAAACGGAAAATCAGGAACATTTTAGTTAATTCTAATGAAAACACATTCATTTATATCATTTGTATTGGAAACAACATTGTCATATGTCTTTTCTTGCATCTAAATAATACGAAACCTCGCTCTATGATTTGAAGGTAAAATCCTCAAATATGGTAAAATAGTAACTTTTTCACGTTAATCATGTAGTTTGATATTACGCAAATATATTCATTTTTACCAATATTTCGATACTATTTCATGTAGTATCACGATATGTGATTTGCCCTTCAAATCTCAGAATTTCGCGTAATATTGCATTTTAAGCAAGTTTTCTTGCATTTTGTTTCGTACGAAAAATCATCGAATTTAGCAATATTTTGACGTTTATCATCCCCTTTTCCTTCATGTGATTTAAACAAAATATCATCGAATTAGACAATATTTTGCCGTTTTCGACGTTTTTGTGAATTTTCAGTCCATGGGTATTAATTCATATATATACGATAAAAATGATGCAAACACACAATTGATTAGATAATAACCTTAAATACTTCATTGCAATCATCTATTTGTTTCTCATTAAAATACTGAGTAAGATATTGAAGGGGGGAGAAGTTCGGTTTTTATTGCATATATCGACGTTTCAGCCGGAATAGAGCGATTTTCGTGTTCATCTTCCATCGGTAATATAAACGGAAAACCAGGGACATTTTAGGTAATTCTAATGAAAACACTTTGATTTTTATCATTTGTATTGGAAACAACATTGTCATGTCTTTTCTTGGATCCAAATAATACGAAACCTCGCTCTATGATTTAAAGTTAAAATCCTCAAATATGGTTAAATAGTGACTTTTTTCACGTTTTTCATGTAGTTTGATATTACGTAAATATATTCATTTTTACCATTATTTCGATACTATTTCATGTATTATCACGATATGTGATTTGGCCTTCAAATCTCAGAATTTCGCATAATATTGCATTTTAAGCAAGTTTTCTTGCATTTTGTTTCGTACGAAAAATCATCGAATTTAGCAATATTTTGACGTTTATCATCCTCTTTTCCTTCAGGTGATTTAAACAAAATATCATCGAATTAGGCAATATTTTGCCGTTTTCCACGTTTTTGTGAATTTTCAGTCCATGGGTATTAATTCATATATATACGATAAAAATGATGCAAACACATAATTGATTAGATAATAACCTTAAATACTTCATTGCAATCATCTATTTGTTTCTCGTTAAAATACTGAGTAAATTATTGAAAATGGGAGAAGTTCTGTTTTTATTGCATATATCGACGTTTCAGCCGGAATAGAGCGATTTTCGTGTTCATCTTCCATCGGTAATATAAACGGAAAACCAGGAATATTTTAGGTAATTCTAATGAAAACACTTTGATTTTTATCATTTGTATTGGAAACAACATTGTCATATGTCTTTTCTTGGATCCAAATAATACGAAACCTCGCTCTATGATTTAAAGTTAAAATCCTCGTTAATATAAACGGAAAATCAAGAACATTTTAGTTATTTCTAATGAAAACACATTGTTTTTTATCATTTGTATTGGAAACAACATTGTCATATGTCTTTTCTTGGATCTAAATAATACGAAACCTCGCTCTATGATTTGAAGTTAAAATCCTCAAATATGGTTATATAGTGACTTTTTTCACGTTTTTCATGTAGTTTGATATTACGTAAATATATTCATTTTTACCAATATTTCGATACTATTTCATGTAGTATCACGATATGTGATTTGGCCTTCAAATCTCAGAATTTAGCATAATATTGCATTTTAAGCAAGTTTTCTTGCATCTTGTTTCGTACGAAAAATCATCGAATATAGCAATATTTTTACGTTTATCATTTCCTTTTCCTTCATGTGATTTAAACAAAATATCATCGAATTAGGCAATATTTTGCCGTTTTCCACGTTTTTGTGAATTTTCAGTCCATGGGTTTTAATTCATACATATACGATAAAAATGATGCAAACACATAATTGATTAGATAATAACCTTAAATACTTCATTTTCAATCAACTATTTCTTTCTCGTTAAAATACTGAGTAAGATATTGAAAGGGGGGAGAAGTTCTGATTTTATTGCATATATCGACGTTTCAGCCGGAATAGAGCGGTTTTCGTGTACATCTTCCATCGGTAATATAAACGGAAAATCAGGAACATTTTAGTTAATTCTAATGAAAACATATTGATTTATATCATTTGTATTGGAAACAACATTGTCATATGTCTTTTCTTGCATCTAAATAATACGAAACCTCGCTCTATGATTTGAAGGTAAAATCCTCAAATATGGTAAAATAGTAACTTTTTCACGTTAATCATGTAGTTTGATATTACGCAAATATATTCATTTTTACCAATATTCCGATACTATTTCATGTAGTATCACGATATGTGATTTGCCCTTCAAATCTCAGAATTTCGCGTAATATTGCATTTTAAGCAAGTTTTCTTGCATTTTGTTTCGTACGAAAAATCATTGAATTTAGCAATATTTTGACGTTTATCATCCCCTTTTCCTTCATGTGATTTAAACAAAATATCATCGAATTAGGCAATATTTTGCCGTTTTCGACGTTTTTTGTGAATTTTCAGTCCATGGGTATTAATTCATATATATACGATAAAAATGATACAAACACATAATTGATTAGATAATAACCTTAAGTACTTCATTTTCAATCAACTATTTGTTTCTCGTTAAAATACTGAGTAAGATATTGAAAAGGATAGAAGATCTGTTTTTATTGCATATATCGACGTTTCAGCCGGAATAGAGCGATTTTCGTGTTCATCTTCCATCGGTAATATAAACGGAAAACCAGGGACATTTTAGTTAATTCTAATGAAAACACTTTGATTTTTATCATTTGTATTGGAAACAACATTGTCATATGTCTTTTCTTGGATCCAAATAATACGAAACCTCGCTCTATGATTTAAAGTTAAAATCCTCAAATATGGTTAAATAGTGACTTTTTTCACGTTTTTCATGTAGTTTGATATTACGTAAATATATTCATTTTTACCATTATTTCGATACTATTTCATGTATTATCACGATATGTGATTTGGCCTTCAAATCTCAGAATTTCGCATAATATTGCATTTTAAGCAAGTTTTCTTGCGTTTTGTTTCGTACGAAAAATCATCGAATTTAGCAATATTTTGACGTTTATCATCGAAATATCATCGAATTAGGCAATATTTTGCCGTTTTCCACGTTTTTGTGAATTTTCAGTCCATGGGTTTTAATTCATACATATACGATAAAAATGATGCAAACACATAATTGATTAGATAATAACCTTAAATACTTCATTTTCAATCAACTATTTCTTTCTCGTTAAAATACTGAGTAAGATATTGAAAGGGGGGAGAAGTTCTGATTTTATTGCATATATCGACGTTTCAGCCGGAATAGAGCGGTTTTCGTGTACATCTTCCATCGGTAATATAAACGGAAAATCAGGAACATTTTAGTTAATTCTAATGAAAACACATTCATTTATATCATTTGTATTGGAAACAACATTGTCATATGTCTTTTCTTGCATCTAAATAATACGAAACCTCGCTCTATGATTTGAAGGTAAAATCCTCAAATATGGTAAAATAGTAACTTTTTCACGTTAATCATGTAGTTTGATATTACGCAAATATATTCATTTTTACCAATATTTCGATACTATTTCATGTAGTATCACGATATGTGATTTGCCCTTCAAATCTCAGAATTTCGCGTAATATTGCATTTTAAGCAAGTTTTCTTGCATTTTGTTTCGTACGAAAAATCATCGAATTTAGCAATATTTTGACGTTTATCATCCCCTTTTCCTTCATGTGATTTAAACAAAATATCATCGAATTAGACAATATTTTGCCGTTTTCGACGTTTTTGTGAATTTTCAGTCCATGGGTATTAATTCATATATATACGATAAAAATGATACAAACACATAATTGATTAGATAATAACCTTAAGTACTTCATTTTCAATCAACTATTTGTTTCTCGTTAAAATACTGAGTAAGATATTGAAAAGGATAGAAGATCTGTTTTTATTGCATATATCGACGTTTCAGCCGGAATAGAGCGATTTTCGTGTTCATCTTCCATCGGTAATATAAACGGAAAACCAGGGACATTTTAGTTAATTCTAATGAAAACACTTTGATTTTTATCATTTGTATTGGAAACAACATTGTCATATGTCTTTTCTTGGATCCAAATAATACGAAACCTCGCTCTATGATTTAAAGTTAAAATCCTCAAATATGGTTAAATAGTGACTTTTTTCACGTTTTTCATGTAGTTTGATATTACGTAAATATATTCATTTTTACCATTATTTCGATACTATTTCATGTATTATCACGATATGTGATTTGGCCTTCAAATCTCGGAATTTCGCATAATATTGCATTTTAAGCAAGTTTTCTTGCATTTTGTTTCGTACGAAAAATCATCGAATTTAGCAATATTTTGACGTTTATCATCCCCTTTTCCTTCATGTGATTTAAACAAAATATCATCGAATTAGGCAATATTTTGCCGTTTTCCACGTTTTTGTGAATTTTCAGTCCATGGGTTTTAATTCATACATATACGATAAAAATGATGCAAACACATAATTGATTAGATAATAACCTTAAATACTTCATTTTCAATCAACTATTTCTTTCTCGTTAAAATACTGAGTAAGATATTGAAAGGGGGGAGAAGTTCTGATTTTATTGCATATATCGACGTTTCAGCCGGATTAGAGCGGTTTTACGTGTACATCTTCGCTCGTTAATATAAACGGAAAATCAAGAACATTTTAGTTTTTTCTAATGAAAACACATTGTTTTTTATCATTTGTATTGGAAACAACATTGTCATATGACTTTTCTTGGATCTAAATAATACGAAACCTCGCTCTATGATTTGAAGTTAAAATCCTCAAATATGGTAATATAGTGACTTTTTTCACGTTTTTCATGTAGTTTGATATTACGTAAATATATTCATTTTTACCAATATTTCGATACTATTTCATGTAGTATCACGATATGTGATTTGGCCTTCAAATCTCAGAATTTAGCATAATATTGCATTTTAAGCAAGTTTTCTTGCATTTTGTTTCGTACGAAAAATCATCGAATATAGCAATATTTTTACGTTTATCATTTCCTTTTCCTTCATGTGATTTAAACAAAATATCATCGAATTAGGCAATATTTTGCCGTTTTCCACGTTTTTGTGAATTTTCAGTCCATGGGTTTTAATTCATACATATACGATAAAAATGATGCAAACACATAATTGATTAGATAATAACCTTAAATACTTCATTTTCAATCAACTATTTCTTTCTCGTTAAAATACTGAGTAAGATATTGAAAGGGGGGAGAAGTTCTGATTTTATTGCATATATCGACGTTTCAGCCGGAATAGAGCGGTTTTCGTGTACATCTTCCATCGGTAATATAAACGGAAAATCAGGAACATTTTAGTTAATTCTAATGAAAACACATTCATTTATATCATTTGTATTGGAAACAACATTGTCATATGTCTTTTCTTGCATCTAAATAATACGAAACCTCGCTCTATGATTTGAAGGTAAAATCCTCAAATATGGTAAAATAGTAACTTTTTCACGTTAATCATGTAGTTTGATATTACGCAAATATATTCATTTTTACCAATATTTCGATACTATTTCATGTAGTATCACGATATGTGATTTGCCCTTCAAATCTCAGAATTTCGCGTAATATTGCATTTTAAGCAAGTTTTCTTGCATTTTGTTTCGTACGAAAAATCATCGAATTTAGCAATATTTTGACGTTTATCATCCCCTTTTCCTTCATGTGATTTAAACAAAATATCATCGAATTAGACAATATTTTGCCGTTTTCGACGTTTTTGTGAATTTTCAGTACATGGGTATTAATTCATATATATACGATAAAAATGATGCAAACACACAATTGATTAGATAATAACCTTAAATACTTCATTGCAATCATCTATTTGTTTCTCATTAAAATACTGAGTAAGATATTGAAAAGGGGAGAAGTTCGGTTTTTATTGCATATATCGACGTTTCAGCCGGAATAGAGCGATTTTCGTGTTCATCTTCCATCGGTAATATAAACGGAAAACCAGGGACATTTTAGGTAATTCTAATGAAAACACTTTGATTTTTATCATTTGTATTGGAAACAACATTGTCATGTCTTTTCTTGGATCCAAATAATACGAAACCTCGCTCTATGATTTAAAGTTAAAATCCTCAAATATGGTTAAATAGTGACTTTTTTCACGTTTTTCATGTAGTTTGATATTACGTAAATATATTCATTTTTACCATTATTTCGATACTATTTCATGTATTATCACGATATGTGATTTGGCCTTCAAATCTCAGAATTTCGCATAATATTGCATTTTAAGCAAGTTTTCTTGCATTTTGTTTCGTACGAAAAATCATCGAATTTAGCAATATTTTGACGTTTATCATCCTCTTTTCCTTCAGGTGATTTAAACAAAATATCATCGAATTAGGCAATATTTTGCCGTTTTCCACGTTTTTGTGAATTTTCAGTCCATGGGTATTAATTCATATATATACGATAAAAATGATGCAAACACATAATTGATTAGATAATAACCTTAAATACTTCATTGCAATCATCTATTTGTTTCTCGTTAAAATACTGAGTAAATTATTGAAAATGGGAGAAGTTCTGTTTTTATTGCATATATCGACGTTTCAGCCGGAATAGAGCGATTTTCGTGTTCATCTTCCATCGGTAATATAAACGGAAAACCAGGAATATTTTAGGTAATTCTAATGAAAACACTTTGATTTTTATCATTTGTATTGGAAACAACATTGTCATATGTCTTTTCTTGGATCCAAATAATACGAAACCTCGCTCTATGATTTAAAGTTAAAATCCTCGTTAATATAAACGGAAAATCAAGAACATTTTAGTTATTTCTAATGAAAACACATTGTTTTTTATCATTTGTATTGGAAACAACATTGTCATATGTCTTTTCTTGGATCTAAATAATACGAAACCTCGCTCTATGATTTGAAGTTAAAATCCTCAAATATGGTTATATAGTGACTTTTTTCACGTTTTTCATGTAGTTTGATATTACGTAAATATATTCATTTTTACCAATATTTCGATACTATTTCATGTAGTATCACGATATGTGATTTGGCCTTCAAATCTCAGAATTTCGCATAATATTGCATTTTAAGCAAGTTTTCTTGCATTTTGTTTCGTACGAAAAATCATCGAATATAGCAATATTTTTACGTTTATCATCTCCTTTTTCTTCATGTGATTTAAACAATATATCATCGAATTTGGCAATATTTTGCCGTTTTCCACGTTTTTGTGAATTTTCAGTCCATGGGTTTTAATTCATACATATACGATAAAAATGATGCAAACACTTAATTGATTAGATAATAACCTTAAATACTTCATTTTCAATCAACTATTTCTTTCTCGTTAAAATACTGAGTAAGATATTGAAAGGGGGGAGAAGTTCGGATTTTATTGCATATATCGACGTTTCAGCCGGAATAGAGCTGTTTTCGTGTACATCTTCCATCGGTAATATAAACGGAAAATCAGGAACATTTTAGTTAATTCTAATGAAAACACTGATGGAACCACGATGATTCAATGCCATACTGTTTTCTCAAATAAGCTCTTCGGCTATTAGAGAAAACGTAAATTTCATGGCGAACATTTGTAAACTATCCCCAAGTAGATCGGATCGAAATTGGAATTTATACAATTATTTATTCTCGTGTTGCCCGCCAGTGTCACCCTTGAGTAACCCGAACAGGTATAAAAATGCTCTTTCGTCTTGCTTCCCATCTGTCATATCAAATGGTTTTTTTTTGCCACAAAACACACACACACACACACACACACACACACACACACACACACACACACACACACACACACACACACACACACACACACACACACACACACACACACACACACACACACACACACACACACACACACACACACACACACACACACACACACACACACACCCACACATTCACACAAATACACACACACACACACCACACACACACACACACACACACACACACACACACACACACACACACACACACACACACACGGAGTACATAATGAGGAGCAAGCATTTACTCAGAGGAAGTGAAACCCATTACAATGTGTTTATAGAGAGGTTTATGACGAAGGATGAGCAAACAGCCCACAAAAATAGATGGCAACAACGACAACGTACTAGACTCTCAGGTAGTCTCACCTCCCAGGGCACATCCCAGGTCACCTCCCAGGTCACCTCCCAGGTCACCTCCCAGGTCGCATCCTCCCCAACTCAGCCCTCCTATACATCCCCCCTGCCTCAGCCTCCCAAAACCCCCCTGTCCCTTCCACATTTGCACCTCCACAACGATTCCCCTGCCCCTGCTACATCACACTTGTCAGCGACCCCAGTGGGTCAAGCCATGCCCTCCCCAAACCCACCTTCCCATCCCCCCTCCCCAAATACCCCTTCCCACTCCCCTGCCCCTTCTACCCCATTGACTTCAATTCCATCTACTCCATCCCAGCTTCCACTGCACCCCTCTTCCACTCACCCCCAAACCCCACCCAACCCTCACCCCTCCTATGCACCTCCAGCCCACATTTAACCCCCTCACCTTGTGACCCCCTAACACCTTCCCCCATCTCCCTCTTCCGCTCTTCTACCCCAAAACCCCCACCTACCCCCGATTCCCCCCTAACTAATATACCCTCTCTTCCACTCCCAGCACCCATGCTCCATTCTCATCTCAGCTCTCCGCCCTCAGTATCCCTCTTCCCCCCAACCTCTCAACCTCTATCTGACTCTCAGTCCCACTCTATTTCTCAACCCCCCTATGCTATTCAGACCCCTAACTTTCAGACCCATTATGCCCTTCCTACCCCCCTAGATGCCCAGACCCCATTCGCCTACCAGGCACTCCCAGGCACCCCCTAGCACCCCCCCACTCACCCCCACAGCCCCCACTTGCCCCCCAGACACCCCCCAGTTCCCCCCAGACCCCTGGTGAAAGGGGGAACTCTGACACCCGAGTTTCCAAGAAGAGTCTCAAGGTTTGGTACACCAATGCTGATGGGGTAGCCAATAAAGCAGAAGAGATAAAAGAAAGAGTTAGTGAGACAGACCCAGACATAGTGGCAATAGTGGAAACTAAAATAAATGGCATGATCTCGGATGCAATCTTTCCAGAGGGGTACCAGGTGATAAGAAAAGAAAGGACACAGAGACAGGGAGGAGGAGTGGCACTACTAATAAAGCGGAAATGGAAGTTTGATGAGCTGGAAAATCCGGGTACCAATGAAAGCACAAGCTTCATACATGGAACTCTGACAGTGGATGGGAAGAAGATTGTAATCTTGATACTCTACAATCCCCCACCAAACAGTAGAAGGCCCAGGCAGGAGTACGAGGACAGCAACAAGACATGTATGGATGAACTGCAGAGGGCAGCAACTTTAGCGCATAGAATGAGAGCGAAGCTGCTGGTCATGGGGGACCTAAATCACGGAGAGATAGATTGGGAAACGAGGAATCCCCATGGCGGGGAGGAGACCTGGGGAGCGAAGCTGGTAGACGTTATTGACAGGAATTTCCTAACACAGCATGTGAAAGAAGATACTAGGGAAAGAGGAGGGGATACGCCCAGCCTATTAGATCTCATTATCACTCAGAATGTAGAAGACATCGAGCAGTTGGAACATGAAATACCACTAGGAGATAGTGACCATTGTGTCCTAGCCTTTGACTACATGATGGAGCTTAAAATTGTGACGAAAGGACAAGAGGTCCGGGAAAGGAGACTTGATTACAGAAAAGGGGACTACAGAAGGATAAGGGACTACCTGGGAGAAGTGCAGTGGGAGGAAGAACTTAGAGGAAAAACAGTGCAAGGTATGATGAACCAAGTCATATTGAAATGCAAGGAGGCTGAAGATAGATTTATTCCAACAATAAAGGAAAAAAGCAGGAGGGAATATAATAACCCATGGTTTAATAGACAGTGTCAGGAAGCAAAGGTGAGAAGCAGGAGGGAGTGGAGGAAGTACAGAAGACAAAGGACAGAGGACAACAGGATTAGATGTAACAGAGCTAGGAATGATTACATTAACATAAGACGAGTGTCGGAAAGAAATTATGAGAACGATATTGCAGTCAAAGCGAAAAAGCAACCAAAATTACTACATAGCCATATAAGAAGGAAGATGTCGGTAAATGACCAAGTGACAAGACTGAGGAAAACAGAAGGGGCATATACAGAAAGCGACAAGGAAATCTGCGAGGTACTGAATGCAAAATTCCATGGAGTGTTCACTACCGAGCCTGAGCAGCTCCCATTGTTAGAAGAGATTACCCAAGATGAAAGACTAGCAGATATAGAGGTGACAGCAGAGGATGTAATGAAACAGTTGACAACACTGGATGCAAATAAAGCTGTTGGACCAGACAAAGTATCACCGTGGATACTTAAAGAGGCAGCGCAGGCTCTCAGCGTGCCTCTGGCAATGATCTTCAATGAGTCACTTATGTCGGGAGAATTGCCCAGTTGCTGGAAGAAGGCAAATGTCGTACCGATTTTCAAAAAGGGGGATAGGGAGGAGGCACTTAACTACAGACCCGTATCACTGACAAGCATCCCCTGCAAAATACTTGAAAGAATAATTAGGCTAAGACTTGTTGAGCACCTGGAGAGCATTGGGTTTGTAAACAAGCACCAACATGGGTTCTGGACAGGGAAATCATGCCTAACAAACCTTTTAGAATTCTATGATAAAGTAACAAGGATAAGGCAGGACAGAGAAGGCTGGGCAGACTGCATATTTCTTGACTGCCAAAAGGCCTTTGATACGGTACCGCACATGAGACTGCTATACAAACTTGAGAGGCAGGCAGGAGTAAGCGGAAAGGCCCTAGTATGGGTGAAGAACTACCTAACAGGAAGGAGCCAGAGGGTAATGATAAGGGGCGAAAAGTCGGACTGGCGAACAGTAACAAGTGGAGTACCTCAAGGATCGGTGCTGGGACCAATCCTCTTTCTAATTTACGTAAATGATATGTTTACAGGAGTGGAGTCATACATGTCAATGTTTGCAGATGACGCAAAATTAATGAGAAGAGTTGTGACAGACGAGGATTGTAGGATCCTCCAAGAGGACTTAAACAGGCTGCAGAGATGGTCAGAGAAATGGCTACTGGAGTTTAACACCAGTAAATGTAAAGTTATGGAAATGGGATCAGGTGAGAGGAGACCAAAGGGACAGTACACAATGAAGGGGAACAGCCTACCTGTAACGATTCGAGAAAGAGACCTGGGAGTGGATGTGACACCTAATCTAACTCCTGAGGCACATATAAATAGGATAACGACAGCAGCGTACTCTACACTGGCGAAAATTAGAACTTCATTCAGAAACCTAAATGAGGAAGCTTTTAGGGCGCTTTACACTGCCTACGTGAGACCCGTCTTAGAGTATGCCGCGCCATCATGGAGCCCCCACCTGAAGAAACACATAAAGAAACTGGAGAAGGTTCAGAGGTTTGCGACGAGGCTTGTCCCAGAGCTACGAGGGATGGGATATGAAGAGCGGCTGAAGGAACTGAACCTTACGACACTAGAGAAAAGAAGGGAGAGAGGAGATATGATAGGGACATATAAAATACTCAGGGGAATTGACAAAGTGGAAATAGATCTAATGTTCACACGTAATAATAACAGAACGAGGGGACATGGGTGGAAACTGGAAACTCAGATGAGTCACAGAGATGTTAGGAAGTTTTCTTTTAGCGTGAGAGTAGTAGAAAAATGGAATGCACTTGGGGAACAGGTTGTGGAAGCAAATACTATTCATACTTTTAAAACTAGGTATGATAGGGAAATGGGACAGGAGTCATTGCTGTAAACAACCGATAGCTAGAAAGGCGGGATCCAAGAGTCAATGCTCGATCCTGCAAGCACATATAGGTGAGTACATATAGGTGAGTACACACACACACACACACACACACACACACACACACACACACACACACACACACACACACACACACACACACACACACACACACACACACATACACACAAATACACACACACACACACACACACACACACACACACACACACACACACACACACACACACACACACACACACACACACAAGGAGGGCCTCGTAGCCTGGTGGATAGCGCGCAGGATTCATAATTCTGTGGCGCGGGTTCGATTCCCGCACGAGGCAGAAACAAATGGGCAAAGTTTCTTTCACCCTGAATGCCCCTGTTACCTAGCAGTAAATAGGTACCTGGGAGTTAGTCAGCTGTCACGGGCTGCTTCCTGGGGTGTGTGTGTGTGTGTGTGTGTGGTGTGGAAAAAAAAGTAGTTAGTAAACAGTTGATTGACAGTTGAGAGGCGGGCCGAAAGAGCAAAGCTCAACCCCCGTAAAAACACAACTAGTAAACACACACACACACACACACACACACACACACACACACACACACACACACACACACACACACACACACACACACACACACACACACACACACACACACACACACACACACACACACACACACACACACACACACACACACACTCACACAGAATTCCAGGAATGAATATGTCAGGATGAGAAGAGATGCAGAAAGACAAAGACTCAGCCTAAATTGCTGCATAGCCACATCAGGAGAAAAACAACAGTAAAGGACAAGGTTATACAATTAAGAATAGGGGAAAAAGGATTCAGTACAAACGTAAAGGAAGTGTGTGACGAACTAAATAAGAAATTCCAGGAGGTCTTCACCTTGTGTGTGTGTGTGTGTGTGTGTGTGTGTGTGTGTGTGTGTGTGTGTGTGTGTGTGTGTGTGTGTGTGTGTGTGTGTAGACGCTTGAGCCATATTTTGGAGACAAATTCTCACTCTGGGCACGTATTAGCAGTTTGAAATTATGTATTTTTATACAGAAAATATGCCAATTACTGAAAGCGGCGATGGATCACATTTTTGCCCAAACCCTCCCTGCAGTTTTCAAAGTATCACGAACATCCCAAATTCGACGCTTGAGTCATATTTTGGAGTCAAATTCTCGCTCTCTGCACGTATTCGCAGATTGAAATTACGACTTTTTATATCGAAAATATGCCAATTACTGAGTGCGGCGATAGGTTACATTTTGCCCAAACCCAACCTGCAGTTTTCAAAATATCCCAAACATCCCAAATTCAAAGCTTTAGCCATATTTTGGAGCCAAATTTTGGCTCTCTGCAAGTATTCGCAGTTTGAAATAACGTCTTTTTATACCGAAAGTATGCCAATTACTAAAAGCAGCGATGGATCACATTTTGCACAAATTCTCCTTGCAGTTTTCAAAATATCCCAAACATCCCAAATTCAACCCTTGAGTAACATTTTGGAGCCAAATTCTGGCTCTCGGCACGTATTCGCAGTTTGAAATTACGACTTTTTATACCGAAAATATGTTAATTACTGAGAGCGGCGATGGGTCACATTTGGCCCAAACCCCCCCTAGTTTGAAATTACTACTCTTTATACCGAAAATATACCAATTGCTTACAGCGGCGATGGGTCACATTTTGCCCAAACCCTCCCCGCAGTTTTCAAAATATCCCAAACATCACAAATTCGACGCTTGAGCCATATTTTGGAGCCAATTTCTGGCTCTCTGCACGTATTTGCAGTTTGAAATAACGGCTTTTTGTACCGAAAATATGCCAGTTACTGAGAGCGGCGATGGAACACATTTTGCCCAAACCCCCCTGCAGCTTTCAAAATGTCCCAAACATCTCAAATTCGACCCTTGAGCCATATTTTGAAGGAAAATTATGACTCTCTGCAGGTGTTCGAAGTTTAAAATTACGATTTTTATACCAAAAATATGTTAATTACTGAGAACGGCGATGGGTCACATATTGCCCTAACACCCCTGCAGTTTTTAAAATATCCCAAACATCCCGAATTCGACGCTTGAGTCATATTTTGAAGCCAAATTCTGGTTCTCGGCACGTGTTGGCAGTTTGAAATTACGACTTTTTTTTACCGAAAATAAGCCAATTACTGAGAGCAGCGATGGGTCACATTTTGCCCAAACTACCCTGCAGTTCTCAAAATATCCCAAACATTCCAAGTCCGACGCGTGAGAATTTTTTTGGAGCCAAATTCTGGCTCTCTGCACGTGTTCGCAGTTTGAAATTACGTCTTTTTATACCGAAAGTATGCTAATTACTAAAAGCGGCGATGGATCACATTTTGCACAAATTCTCCCTGCAGTTTTCAAAATATCCCATTCATTCCAAATGCAACCCTTGAGTAATATTTTGGAGCCAAATTCTGGCTCTCTGCACGTATTCGCAGTTTGAAATTACGACTTTTTATACCGAAAATATGCTAAATACTGTGTGCGGCGATGTGTCACATTCTGCCCAAAGCCCCCCTAGTTTGAAATTACTACTCTTTATACCGAAAATTTGCCAATTACTTATAGCAGCGATGGGTCACATTTTGCCCAATCCCTCCCGGCAGTTTTCAAAGTATCACAAACATCCCAAATTCGATGCTTGAGTCATATTTTGGAGTCAATTTCTCGCTCTCTGCACGTATTCACAGTTTGAAGAAACGACTTTTTATATCGAAAATATGCCAATTACTGAGAGCAGCGATAGGTCACATTTTGCCCAAACCCCACCTACAGTTTTCAAAATATCCCAAACATCCCAAATTCGACGCTTGAGCCATATTTTGGAACCAAATTCTGGCTCTCTGCACGTATTCGCAGTTTTTAATTACGTCCTTTTATACCGAAAGTATGCCAATTACTGAAAGCGGCGATGGATCGTATTTTGCACAAATTCTCCTTGCAGTTTTCAAAATATCCCAAGCATCCCAAATTCGACCCCTTGAGTCATATTTTGGAGCCAAATTCTGGCTCTCTGCACGTATTCGCAGTTTGAAATTACGACTTTTTATACCGAAAATATGCCAATTACTGAAAGCGGCGATGGGTTACATTTTGCCCAAAATCCCTTGCCGTTTTCAAAATATCCTGAACATCCCAAATTAGACGCTTGAGCCATATTTTGGAGTAAAATTCTCGCTCTCTGCACGTATTCGCAGTTTGAGTTTACGAATTTTTATACCGAAAATATGCCAATTACTGAGAGCATCGATGGGCCACATTTTGCCCAAACTCCCCCTGCAGTTTTCAAAATATCCCAAACATCCCAAATTCGACGCTTGAGCCATATTTTGGAGCCAAATTTTGTCTCTCGGCTCAAGAGAGGGATGCAGAGGCTCAAGAGAGTGATGCAGAGGCTCAAGAGAGTGATGCATAGGCTTAAGAGAGTGATGTAGAGGCTCAAGAGAGTGATGCAGAGGCTTAGGAGAATGATGCAGAGGCTGAAGAGGGTGATGCAGAGGCTCGAGAGAGTGATGAGACAAATTCTGGCTCTCTGCACTTGTTCGAAAATTAAAATTATAACTTTTTATACCGAAAATATGCCAATTACTGAAAGCAGCTATGGATCGCATTCTGCCCACACCCTCCCTGCAGTTTTCAAAATATCCCAAACATCCCAAATTCGAAGCTTGAGCCATATTTCGGAGGCAAATTCTGTCTCTCGGCACGTATTCGTAGTATGAAATTACGACTTTTTATACCGAAAATATGCCAATTACTGAAAGCGTCGATGGGTCACATTTTGCCCATACCCTCCCTGCAGTTTATAGAATATATCAAACATCCCAAATTCGACGCTTGAGCTATATTTTGGAGCCAAATTCTGTCTCACTTTAGGTATTCGCAGTTTGAAATTACGAGTTTTTATACTGAAAATATGCCAATTACTAAGAACAACGATGGATCACATTTTGCCCCCCCTCCCCCTGCAGTTTTAAAATATATCACAAACATCCCAAATTCAACACTTGAGCCATATTTTGGCTCATAAAGACATATGTCATATGTCTTTTCTTGGATCTAAATAATACCAGAAAAGACATATGATTCATATATAACGAGGGAAGATGTACACGTAAAACCGCTCTAATCCGGCTGAAACGTCGATATATGCAATAAAAACCGAACTTCGCCCCTTTTCAATATCTTACTCAGTATTTTAACGAGAAACAAATAGATGATTGAAAATGAAGTATTTAAGGTTATTATCTAATCAATTATGTGTTTGCATCATTTTTATCGTATATATATATGAATTAATACCCATGGACTGAAAATTCACAAAAACGTGGAAAACGGCAAAATATTGCCTAATTCGATGAAATTTTGTTTAATTCACATGAAGGAAAAGGGGATGATAAACGTCAAAATATTGCTAAATTCGATGATTTTTCGTACGAAACAAAATGCAAGAAAACTTGCTTAAAATGCAATATTATTCGACATTCTGAGATTTCAAGGACAAATCACATATCGTGATACTACATGAAATAGTATCGAAATATTGGTAAAAATGAATATATTTACGTAATATCAAACTACATGAAAATCGTGAAAAAAGTCACTATTTAACCATATTTGAGGATTATAACTTAGAATCATAGAGCGAGGTTTCTTATTATTTGGATCCAAGAAAAGACATATGACAATGTTGTTTCCAATACAAATGATAAAAAACAAAGTGTTTTCATTAGAATTAACTAAAATGTTCCTGATTTTCCGTTTATATTACCGATGGAAGATGTACACGAAAACCGCTCTATTCCGGCTGAAACGTCGATATATGCAATAAAATCAGAACTTCTCCCCCTTTCAATATCTTACTCAGTATTTTAACGAGAAAGAAATAGTTGATTAAAAATTAAGTACTTCAGGTTATTATCTAATCAATTATGTGTTTGCATCATTTTTATCGTATATATATGAATTAAAACCCATGGACTGAAAATTCACAAAAACGTGGAAAACGGCAAAATATTGCCTAATTCGATGATATTTTGTTTAAATCACATGAAGGAAAAGGAGATGATAAACGTCAAAATATTGCTATATTCGATGATTTTTCGTACAAAGCAAAATGCAAGAAAACTTGCTTAAAATGCAATATTATGCGAAATTCTGAAATTTGAAGGCCAAATCACATATCGTGATACTACATGAAATAGTATCGAAATATTGGTAAAAATGAAGATATTTATGTAATATCAAACTACATGAAAATCGTGAAAAAAGTCACTATTTAACCATATTTGAGGATTATAACTTAGAATCATAGAGCGAGGTTTCGTATTATTTAGATCCAAGAAAAGACATATGACAATGTTGTTTCCAATACAAATGATAAAAATCAATGTGTTTTCATTAGAATTAACTAAAATGTTCCTGATTTTCCGTTTATATTACTGATGGAAGATGTACACGTAAAACCGCTCTATTCCGGCTGAAACGTACAATAAATGCATGCAATTAAAACAACTTCTCCCCTTTTCAATATCTTACTCAGTATTTTAAGGAGAAACAAATAGATGATTGAAAATGAAGTATTTAAGGTTATTATCTAATCAATTATGTGTTTGCATCATTTTTATCGTATATATATATATGAATTAATACCCATGGACGGAAAATTCACAAAAACGTGGAAAACGGCAAAATATTGCCTAATTCGATGATATTTTGTTTAAATCACATGAAGGAAAAGGAGATGATAAACGTTAAAATATTGCTAAATTCGATGATTTTTCGTACGAAACAAAATGCAAGAAAACTTGCTTAAAATGCAATATTATGCGAAATTCTGAGATTTGAAGGCCAAATCACATATCGTGATACTACATGAAATAGTATCGAAATATTGGTAAAAATGAATATATATACGTAATATCAAACTACATGAAAAATGTGAAAAAAGTCACTATATAACCATATTTGAGGATTTCAACTTCAAATCATAGCGAGGTTTCGTATTATTTAGTTCCAAGAAAAGACATATGACAATGTTGTTTCCAATACAAATGATAAAAAACAATGTGTTTTCATTAGAATTAACTATGATGTTCTTGATTTTCCGTTTATATTAACGAGGGAAGATGTACACGTAAAACCGCTCTAATCCGGCTGAAACGTCGATATATGCAATAAAAACCGAACTTCTCCCCTTTTCAATATCTTACTCAGTATTTTAACGAGAAACAAATAGATGATTGAAAATGAAGTATTTAAGGTTATTTTCTAATCAATTATGTGTTTGCATCACTTTTATCGAATATATGTGAATCATATATCTTTTCTACCCATGGACTGAAAATTCACAAAAACGTGGAAAACGGCAAAATATTGCCTAATTCGATGATATTTTGTTTAAATCACATGAAGGAAAAGGGGATGATAAACGTCAAAATATTGCTAAATTCGATGATTTTTCGTACGAAACAAAATGCAAGAAAACTTGCTTAAAATGCAATATTATGCGAAATTCTGAGATTTCAAGGCCAAATCACATATCGTGATACTACATGAAATAGTATCGAAATAACGGTAAAAATGAATATATTTACGTAATATCAAACTACATGAAAAACGTGAAAAAGTCACTATTTAACCATATTTGAGGATTTTAACTTTAAATCATAGAGCGAGGTTTCGTATTATTTGGATCCAAGAAAAGACATATGACAATGTTGTTTCCAATACAAATGATAAAAATCAAAGTGTTTTCATTAGAATTAACTAAAATGTCCCTGGTTTTCCGTTTATATTACCGATGGAAGATGTACACGAAAATCGCTCTATTCCGGCTGAAACGTCGATATATGCAATAAAAACAGATCTTCTCCCCTTTTCAATATCTTACTCAGTATTTTAACGAGAAACAAATAGTTGATTGAAAATGAAGTATTTAAGGTTATTATCTAATCAATTATATGTTTGTATCATTTTTATCGTATATATATGGATTAATACCCATGGACTGAAAATTCACAAAAACGTGGAAAAACGGCAAAATATTGCCTAATTCGATGATATTTTGTTTAAATCACATGAAGGAAAAGGGGATGATAAACTTCAAAATATTGCTAAATTCGATGATTTTTCGTACGAAACAAAATGCAAGAAAACTTGCTTAAAATGCAATATTACGCGAAATTCTGCGATTTGAAGGGCAAATCACATATCGTGATACTACATGAAATAGTATTGGAATATTGGTAAAAATGAATATATTTGCGAAATATCAAACTACATGATTAACGTGAAAAAGTTACTATTTTACCATATTTGAGGATTTTACCTTCAAATCATAGAGCGAGGTTTCGTATTATTTAGATCCAAGAAAAGACATATGACAATGTTGTTTCCAATACAAATGATAAAAATCAATGTGTTTTCATAAGAATTAACTAAAATGTTCCTGATTTTCCGTTTATATTACCGATGGAAGATGTACACGAAAACCGCTCTATTCCGGCTGAAACGTTGATATATGCAATAAAATCAGAACTTCTCCCCCCTTTCAATATCTTACTCAGTATTTTAACGAGAAAGAAATAGTTGATTGAAAATGAAGTATTTAAGGTTATTATCTAATCAATTATGTGTTTGCATCATTTTTATCGTATATGTATGAATTAAAACCCATAGACTGAAAATTCACAAAAACGTGGAAAACGGCAAAATATTGCCTAATTCGATGATATTTTGTTTAAATCACATGAAGGAAAAGGAGATGATAAACGTCAAAATATTGCTAAATTCGATGATTTTTCGTACGAAACAAAATGCAAGAAAACTTGCTTAAAATGCAATATTATGCGAAATTCTGAGATTTGAAGGCCAAATCACATATCGTGATACTACATGAAATAGAATCGAAATAATGGTAAAAATGAATATATTTACGTAATATCAAACTACATGAAAAACGTGAAAAAATCACTATTTAGACATATATGAGGATTTTAACTTTAAATCATAGAGCGAGGTTTCGTATTTTTTGGATCCAGGAAAAGACATATGACAATGTTGTTTCCAATACAAATGATAAAAATCAAAGTGTTTTCATTAGAATTAACTAAAATGTTCCTGGTTTTCTGTTTATATTACCGATGGAAGATGTACACGAAAATCGCTCTATTCCGGCTGAAACGTCGATATATGCAATAAAAACAGAACTTCTCCCCTTTTCAATAATATACTCAGTATTTTAACGAGAAACAAATAGATGATTGAAAATGAAGTATTTAAGGTTATTATCTAATCAATTATGTGTTTGCATCATTTTTATCGTATATATATGAATTAAAACCCATGGACGGAAAATTCACAAAAACGTGGAAAACGGCAAAATATTGCCTAATTCGATGATATTTTGTTTAAATCACATGAAGGAAAAGGAGATGATAAACGTTAAAATATTGCTAAATTCGATGATTTTTCGTACGAAGCAAAATGCAAGAAAACTTGCTTAAAATGCAATATTATGCGAAATTCTGAGATTTGAAGGCCAAATCACATATCGTGATACTACATGAAATAGTATCGAAATATTGGTAAAAATGAATATATTTACGTAATATCAAACTACATGAAAAACGTGAAAAAATCACTATATCACCATATTTGAGGATTTTAACTTCAAATCATAGAGCGAGGTTTCGTATTATTTAGTTCCAAGAAAAGACATATGACAATGTTGTTTCCAATACAAATGATCAAAAACAATGTGTTTTCATTAGAATTAACTATAATGTTCTTGATTTTCCGTTTATATTAACGAGGGAAGATGTACACGTAAAACCGCTCTAATCCGGCTGAAACGTCGATATATGCAATAAAAACCGAACTTCTCCCCTTTTCAATATCTTACTCAGTATTTTAACGAGAAACAAATAGATGATTGAAAATGAAGTATTTAAGGTTATTATCTAATCAATTATGTGTTTGCATCATTTTTATCGTATATATATGAATTAATACCCATGGACGGAAAATTCACAAAAACGTGGAAAACGGCAAAATATTGCCTAATTCGATGATATTTTGTTTAAATCACATGAAGGAAAAGGAGATGATAAACGTTAAAATATTGCTAAATTCGATGATTTTTCGTACGAAACAAAATGCAAGAAAACTTGCTTAAAATGCGATATTATGCGAAATTCTGAGATTTGAAGGCCAAATCACATATCGTGATACTACATGAAATAGTATCGAAATATTGATAAAAATGAATATATTTACGTAATATCAAACTACATGAAAAACGTGAAAAAAGTCACTATATAACCATATTTGAGGATTTTAACTTCAAATCATAGAGCGAGGTTTCGTATTATTTAGATCCAAGAAAAGACATATGACAATGTTGTTTCCAATACAAATGATAAAAAACAATGTGTTTTCATTAGAAATAACTAAAATGTTCTTGATTTTCCGTTTATATTAACGAGGGAAGATGTACACGTAAAACCGCTCTAATCCGGCTGAAACGTCGATATATGCAATAAAAACCGAACTTCTCCCCTTTTCAATATCTTACTCAGTATTTTACCGAGAAACAAATAGATGATTGAAAATGAAGTATTTAAGGTTATTATCTAATCAATTATGTGTTTGCATCATTTTTATCGTATATATATATGAATTAACATCCATGGACTGAAAATTCACAATAACGTGGAAAACGGCAAAATATTGCCTAATTCGATGATATTTTGTTTAAATCACATGAAGGAAAAGGAGATGATAAACGTTAAAATATTGCTAAATTCGATGATTTTTCGTACGAAGTAAAATGCAAGAAAACTTGCTTAAAATGCAATATTATGCGAAATTCTGAGATTTGAAGGCCAAATCACATATCGTGATACTACATGAAATAGTATCGAAATATTGGTAAAAATGAATATATTTACGTAATATCAAACTACATGAAAAACGTGAAAAAATCACTATATCACCATATTTGAGGATTTTAACTTCAAATCATAGAGCGAGGTTTCGTATTATTTAGTTCCAAGAAAAGACATATGACAATGTTGTTTCCAATACAAATGATAAAAAACAGTGTTTTCATTAGAAATAACTATAATGTTCTTGATTTTCCGTTTATATTAACGAGGGAAGATGAACACGAAAACCGCTCTAATCCGGCTGAAACGTCGATATATGCAATAAAAACCGAACTTCTCCCCTTTTCAATATCTTACTCAGTATTTTAACGAGAAACAAATAGATGATTGAAAATGAAGTATTTAAGGTTATTATCTAATCAATTATGTGTTTGCATCATTTTTATCGTATATATATGAATTAATACCCATGGACGGAAAATTCACAAAAACGTGGAAAACGGCAAAATATTGCCTAATTCGATGATATTTTGTTTAAATCACATGAAGGAAAAGGAGATGATAAACGTCAAAATATTGCTAAATTCGATGATTTTTCGTACGAAACAAAATGCAAGAAAACTTGCTTAAAATGCGATATTATGCGAAATTCTGAGATTTGAAGGCCAAATCACATATCGTGATACTACATGAAATAGTATCGAAATAATGGTAAAAATGAATATATTTACGTAATATCAAACTACATGAAAAACGTGAAAAAGTCACTATTTAACTATATTTGAGAATTTTACCTTTAAATCATATAGGTAGGTTTAGTATTATTTGGATCCAAGAAAAGACATATGACAATGTTGTTTCCAATACAAATGATAAAAATCAAAGTGTTTTCATTAGAATTAACTAAAATGTCCCTGGTTTTCCGTTTATATTACCGATGGAAGATGTACACGAAAATCGCTCTATTCCGGCTGAAACGTCGATATATGCAATAAAAACAGATCTTCTCCCCTTTTGAATATCTTACTCAGTATTTTAACGAGAAACAAATAGTTGATTGAAAATGAAGTATTTAAGGTTATTATCTAATCAATTATGTGTTTGTATCATTTTTATCGTATATATATGAATTAAAACCCATGGACTGAAAATTCACAAAAACGTGGAAAAACGGCAAAATATTGCCTATTTCGATGATATTTTGTTTAAATCACATGAAGGAAAAGGGGATGATAAACTTCAAAATATTGCTAAATTCGATGATTTTTCGTACGAAACAAAATGCAAGAAAACTTGCTTAAAATGCAATATTACGCGAAATTCTGCGATTTGAAGGGCAAATCGCATATCGTGATACTACATGAAATAGTATTGGAATATTGGTAAAATGAATATATTTGCGTAATATCAAACTACATGAAAAACGTTAAAAAATCACTATATCACCATATTTGAGGATTTTAACTTCAAATCATAGAGCGAGGTTTCGTATTATTTAGTTCCAAGAAAAGACATATGACAATGTTGTTTCCAATTCAAATGATAAAAATCAAAGTGTTTTCATTAGAATTAACTAAAATGTCCCTGGTTTTCCGTTTATATTACCGATGGAAGATGTACACGAAAATCGCTCTATTCCGGCTGAAACGTCGATATATGCAATAAAAACAGATCTTCTCCCCTTTTCAATATCTTACTCAGTAGTTTAACGAGAAACAAATAGTTGATTGAAAATGAAGTATTTAAGGTACTATCTAATCTTAAGGATTTAATTTAAGGATTAATCTAATCAATTATGTGTTTGTATCATTTTTATCGTATATATATGAATTAATACCCATGGACTGAAAATTCACAAAAACGTGGAAAACGGCAAAATATTGCCTAATTCGATGATATTTTGTTTAAATCACATGAAGGAAAAGGGGATGATAAACGTCAAAATATTGCTAAATTCGATGAATTTTCGTACGAAACAAAATGCAAGAAAACTTGCTTAAAATGCAATATTATGCGAAATTCTGAGATTTCAAGGCCAAATCACATATCGTGATACTACATGAAATAGTATCGAAATATTGGTAAAAATGAATATATTTGCGTAATGTCAAACTACATGATTAACGTGAAAAAGTTACTATTTTACCATATTTGAGGATTTTACCTTCAAATCATAGAGCGAGGTTTCGTATTATTTAGATCCAAGAAAAGACATATGACAATGTTGTTTTCAATACAAATGATAAAAATCAATGTGTTTTCATAAGAATTAACTAAAATGTTCCTGATTTTCCGTTTATATTACCGATGGAAGATGTACACGAAAACCGCTCTATTCCGGCTGAAACGTTGATATATGCAATAAAATCAGAACTTCTCCCCCCTTTCAATATCTTACTCAGTATTTTAACGAGAAAGAAATAGTTGATTGAAAATGAAGTATTTAAGGTTATTATCTAATCAATTATGTGTTTGCATCATTTTTATCGTATATGTATGAATTAAAACCCATGGACTGAAAATTCACAAAAACGTGGAAAACGGCAAAATATTGCCTAATTCGATGATATTTTGTTTAAATCACATGAAGGAAAAGGGGATGATAAACGTCAAAATATTGCTAAATTCGATGATTTTTCGTACGAAACAAAATGCAAGAAAACTTGCTTAAAATGCAATATTATGCGAAATTCTGAGATTTGAAGGCCAAATCACATATCGTGATACTACATGAAATAGTATCGAAATAATGGTAAAAATGAATATATTTACGTAATATCAAACTACATGAAAAACGTGAAAAAAGTCACTATTTAGACATATTTGAGGATTTTAACTTTAAATCATAGAGCGAGGTTTCGTATTTTTTGGATCCAAGAAAAGACATATGACAATGTTGTTTCCAATACAAATGATAAAAATCAAAGTGTTTTCATTAGAATTAACTAAAATGTTCCTGGTTTTCCGTTTATATTACCGATGGAAGATGTACACGAAAATCGCTCTATTCCGGCTGAAACGTCGATATATGCAATAAAAACAGAACTTCTCCCCTTTTCAATAATATACTCAGTATTTTAACGAGAAACAAATAGATGATTGAAAATGAAGTATTTAAGGTTATTATCTAATCAATTATGTGTTTGCATCATTTTTATCGTATATATATGAATTAAAACCCATGGACGGAAAATTCACAAAAACGTGGAAAACGGCAAAATATTGCCTAATTCGATGATATTTTGTTTAAATCACATGAAGGAAAAGGAGATGATAAACGTTAAAATATTGCTAAATTCGATGATTTTTCGTACGAAGCAAAATGCAAGAAAACTTGCTTAAAATGCAATATTATGCGAAATTCTGAGATTTGAAGGCCAAATCACATATCGTGATACTACATGAAATAGTATCGAAATATTGGTAAAAATGAATATATTTACGTAATATCAAACTACATGAAAAACGTGAAAAAATCACTATATCACCATATTTGAGGATTTTAACTTCAAATCATAGAGCGAGGTTTCGTATTATTTAGTTCCAAGAAAAGACATATGACAATGTTGTTTCCAATACAAATGATAAAAAACAATGTATTTTCATTAGAATTACCTATAATGTTCTTGATTTTCCGTTTATATTAACGAGGGAAGATGTACACGTAAAACCGCTCTAATCCGGCTGAAACGTCGATATATGCAATAAAAACCGAACTTCTCCCCTTTTCAATATCTTACTCAGTATTTTAACGAGAAACAAATAGATGATTGAAAATGAAGTATTTAAGGTTATTATCTAATCAATTATGTGTTTGCATCATTTTTATCATATATGAATTAATACCCATGGACGGAAAATTCACAAAAACGTGGAAAACGGCAAAATATTGCCTAATTCGATGATATTTTGTTTAAATCACATGAAGGAAAAGGGGATGATAAACGTCAAAACATTGCTAAATTCGAAGATTTTTCGTACAAAACAAAATGCAAGAAAACTTGCTTAAAATGCAATATTATGCGAAATTCTGAGATTTCAAGGCCAAATCACATATCGTGATACTACATGAAATAGTATCGAAATAATGGTAAAAATGAATATATTTACGTAATATCAAATTACATGAAAAACGTGAAAAAAGTCACTATTTAACCATATTTGAGGATTTTACCTTTAAATCATAGAGGTAGGTTTCGTATTATTTGGATCCAAGAAAAGACATATGACAATGTTGTTTCCAATACAAATGATAAAAATCAAAGTGTTTTCATTAGAATTAACTAAAATGTCCCTGGTTTTCCGTTTATATTACCGATGGAAGATGTACACGAAAATCGCTCTATTCCGGCTGAAACGTCGATAAATGCAATAAAAACAGATCTTCTCCCCTTTTCAATATCTTACTCAGTATTTTAACGAGAAACAAATAGTTGATTGAAAATGAAATATTTAAGGTACTATCTAATCTTAAGGATTTAATTTAAGGATTAATCTAATCAATTATGTGTTTGTATCATTTTTATCGTATATATATGAATTAATACCCATGGACTGAAAATTCACAAAAACGTGGAAAACTGCAAAATATTGCCTAATTCGATGATATTTTGTTTAAATCACATGAAGGAAAAGGGGATGATAAACGCCAAATATTGCTAAATTCGATGAATTTTCGTACGAAACAAAATGCAAGAAAACTTGCTTAAAATGCAATATTATGCGAAATTCTGAGATTTCAAGGCCAAATCACATATCGTGATACTACATGAAATAGTATCGAAATATTGGTAAAAATGAATATATTTGCGTAATATCAAACTACATGATTAACGTGAAAAAGTTACTATTTTACCATATTTGAGGATTTTACCTTCAAATCATAGAGCGAGGTTTCGTATTATTTAGATCCAAGAAAAGACATATGACAATGTTGTTTCCAATACAAATGATAAAAATCAATGTGTTTTCATAAGAATTAACTAAAATGTTCCTGATTTTCCGTTTATATTACCGATGGAAGATGTACACGAAAACCGCTCTATTCCGGCTGAAACGTTGATATATGCAATAAAATTAGAACTTCTCCCCCCTTTCAATATCTTACTCAGTATTTTAACGAGAAAGAAATAGTTGATTGAAAATGAAGTAGTTAAGGTTATTATCTAATCAATTATGTGTTTGCATCTTTTTTATCGTATATGTATGAATTAAAACCCATGGACTGAAAATTCACAAAAACGTGGAAAACGGCAAAATATTGCCTAATTCGATGATATTTTGTTTAAATCACATGAAGGAAAAGGGGATGATAAACGTCAAAATATTGCTAAATTCGATGATTTTTCGTACGAAACAAAATGCAAGAAAACTTGCTTAAAATGCAATATTATGCGAAATTCTGAGATTTGAAGGCCAAATCACATATCGTGATACTACATGAAATAGTATCGAAATAATGGTAAAAATGAATATATTTACGTAATATCAAACTACATGAAAAACGTGAAAAAAGTCACTATTTAGACATATTTGAGGATTTTAACTTTAAATCATAGAGCGAGGTTTCGTATTTTTTGGATCCAAGAAAAGACATATGACAATGTTGTTTCCAATACAAATGATAAAAATCAAAGTGTTTTCATTAGAATTAACTAAAATGTTCCTGGTTTTCCGTTTATATTACCGATGGAAGATGTACACGAAAATCGCTCTATTCCGGCTGAAACGTCGATATATGCAATAAAAACAGAACTTCTCCCCTTTTCAATAATATACTCAGTATTTTAACGAGAAACAAATAGATGATTGAAAATGAAGTATTTAAGGTTATTATCTAATCAATTATGTGTTTGCATCATTTTTATCGTATATATATGAATTAAAACCCATGGACGGAAAATTCACAAAAACGTGGAAAACGGCAAAATATTGCCTAATTCGATGATATTTTGTTTAAATCACATGAAGGAAAAGGAGATGATAAACGTTAAAATATTGCTAAATTCGATGATTTTTCGTACGAAGCAAAATGCAAGAAAACTTGCTTAAAATGCAATATTATGCGAAATTCTGAGATTTGAAGGCCAAATCACATATCGTGATACTACATGAAATAGTATCGAAATATTGGTAAAAATGAATATATTTACGTAATATCAAACTACATGAAAAACGTGAAAAAATCACTATATCACCATATTTGAGGATTTTAACTTCAAATCATAGAGCGAGGTTTCGTATTATTTAGTTCCAAGAAAAGACATATGACAATGTTGTTTCCAATACAAATGATAAAAAACAATGTATTTTCATTAGAATTACCTATAATGTTCTTGATTTTCCGTTTATATTAACGAGGGAAGATGTACACGTAAAACCGCTCTAATCCGGCTGAAACGTCGATATATGCAATAAAAACTGAACTTCTCCCCTTTTCAATATCTTACTCAGTATTTTAACGAGAAACAAATAGATGATTGAAAATGAAGTATTTAAGGTTATTATCTAATCAATTATGTGTTTGCATCATTTTTATCGTATATATATGAATTAATACCCATGGACGGAAAATTCACAAAAACGTGGAAAACGGCAAAATATTGCCTAATTCGATGATATTTTGTTTAAATCACATGAAGGAAAAGGGGATGATAAACGTCAAAACATTGCTAAATTCGAAGATTTTTCGTACAAAACAAAATGCAAGAAAACTTGCTTAAAATGCAATATTATGCGAAATTCTGAGATTTCAAGGCCAAATCACATATCGTGATACTACATGAAATAGTATCGAAATAATGGTAAAAATGAATATATTTACGTAATATCAAATTACATGAAAAACGTGAAAAAAGTCACTATTTAACCATATTTGAGGATTTTACCTTTAAATCATAGAGGTAGGTTTCGTATTATTTGGATCCAAGAAAAGACATATGACAATGTTGTTTCCAACACAAATGATAAAAATCAAAGTGTTTTCATTAGAATTAACTTAAATGTCCCTGGTTTTCCGTTTATATTACCGATGGAAGATGTACACGAAAATCGCTCTATTCCGGCTGAAACGTCGATAAATGCAATAAAAACAGATCTTCTCCCCTTTTCAATATCTTACTCAGTATTTTAACGAGAAACAAATAGTTGATTGAAAATGAAATATTTAAGGTACTATCTAATCTTAAGGATTTAATTTAAGGATTAATCTAATCAATTATGTGTTTGTATCATTTTTATCGTATATATATGAATTAATACCCATGGACTGAAAATTCACAAAAACGTGGAAAACTGCAAAATATTGCCTAATTCGATGATATTTTGTTTAAATCACATGAAGGAAAAGGGGATGATAAACGCCAAATATTGCTAAATTCGATGAATTTTCGTACGAAACAAAATGCAAGAAAACTTGCTTAAAATGCAATATTATGCGAAATTCTGAGATTTCAAGGCCAAATCACATATCGTGATACTACATGAAATAGTATCGAAATATTGGTAAAAATGAATATATTTGCGTAATATCAAACTACATGATTAACGTGAAAAAGTTACTATTTTACCATATTTGAGGATTTTACCTTCAAATCATAGAGCGAGGTTTCGTATTATTTAGATCCAAGAAAAGACATATGACAATGTTGTTTCCAATACAAATGATAAAAATCAATGTGTTTTCATAAGAATTAACTAAAATGTTCCTGATTTTCCGTTTATATTACCGATGGAAGATGTACACGAAAACCGCTCTATTCCGGCTGAAACGTTGATATATGCAATAAAATTAGAACTTCTCCCCCCTTTCAATATCTTACTCAGTATTTTAACGAGAAAGAAATAGTTGATTGAAAATGAAGTAGTTAAGGTTATTATCTAATCAATTATGTGTTTGCATCTTTTTTATCGTATATGTATGAATTAAAACCCATGGACTGAAAATTCACAAAAACGTGGAAAACGGCAAAATATTGCCTAATTCGATGATATTTTGTTTAAATCACATGAAGGAAAAGGGGATGATAAACGTCAAAATATTGCTAAATTCGATGATTTTTCGTACGAAACAAAATGCAAGAAAACTTGCTTAAAATGCAATATTATGCGAAATTCTGAGATTTGAAGGCCAAATCACATATCGTGATACTACATGAAATAGTATCGAAATAATGGTAAAAATGAATATATTTACGTAATATCAAACTACATGAAAAACGTGAAAAAAGTCACTATTTAGACATATTTGAGGATTTTAACTTTAAATCATAGAGCGAGGTTTCGTATTTTTTGGATCCAAGAAAAGACATATGACAATGTTGTTTCCAATACAAATGATAAAAATCAAAGTGTTTTCATTAGAATTAACTAAAATGTTCCTGGTTTTCCGTTTATATTACCGATGGAAGATGTACACGAAAATCGCTCTATTCCGGCTGAAACGTCGATATATGCAATAAAAACAGAACTTCTCCCCTTTTCAATAATATACTCAGTATTTTAACGAGAAACAAATAGATGATTGAAAATGAAGTATTTAAGGTTATTATCTAATCAATTATGTGTTTGCATCATTTTTATCGTATATATATGAATTAAAACCCATGGACGGAAAATTCACAAAAACGTGGAAAACGGCAAAATATTGCCTAATTCGATGATATTTTGTTTAAATCACATGAAGGAAAAGGAGATGATAAACGTTAAAATATTGCTAAATTCGATGATTTTTCGTACGAAGCAAAATGCAAGAAAACTTGCTTAAAATGCAATATTATGCGAAATTCTGAGATTTGAAGGCCAAATCACATATCGTGATACTACATGAAATAGTATCGAAATATTGGTAAAAATGAATATATTTACGTAATATCAAACTACATGAAAAACGTGAAAAAATCACTATATCACCATATTTGAGGATTTTAACTTCAAATCATAGAGCGAGGTTTCGTATTATTTAGTTCCAAGAAAAGACATATGACAATGTTGTTTCCAATACAAATGATAAAAAACAATGTATTTTCATTAGAATTACCTATAATGTTCTTGATTTTCCGTTTATATTAACGAGGGAAGATGTACACGTAAAACCGCTCTAATCCGGCTGAAACGTCGATATATGCAATAAAAACCGAACTTCTCCCCTTTTCAATATCTTACTCAGTATTTTAACGAGAAACAAATAGATGATTGAAAATGAAGTATTTAAGGTTATTATCTAATCAATTATGTGTTTGCATCATTTTTATCGTATATATATGAATTAATACCCATGGACGGAAAATTCACAAAAACGTGGAAAACGGCAAAATATTGCCTAATTCGATGATATTTTGTTTAAATCACATGAAGGAAAAGGGGATGATAAACGTCAAAACATTGCTAAATTCGAAGATTTTTCGTACAAAACAAAATGCAAGAAAACTTGCTTAAAATGCAATATTATGCGAAATTCTGAGATTTCAAGGCCAAATCACATATCGTGATACTACATGAAATAGTATCGAAATAATGGTAAAAATGAATATATTTACGTAATATCAAATTACATGAAAAACGTGAAAAAAGTCACTATTTAACCATATTTGAGGATTTTACCTTTAAATCATAGAGGTAGGTTTCGTATTATTTGGATCCAAGAAAAGACATATGACAATGTTGTTTCCAATACAAATGATAAAAATCAAAGTGTTTTCATTAGAATTAACTAAAATGTCCCTGGTTTTCCGTTTATATTACCGATGGAAGATGTACACGAAAATCGCTCTATTCCGGCTGAAACGTCGATAAATGCAATAAAAACAGATCTTCTCCCCTTTTCAATATCTTACTCAGTATTTTAACGAGAAACAAATAGTTGATTGAAAATGAAATATTTAAGGTACTATCTAATCTTAAGGATTTAATTTAAGGATTAATCTAATCAATTATGTGTTTGTATCATTTTTATCGTATATATATGAATTAATACCCATGGACTGAAAATTCACAAAAACGTGGAAAACTGCAAAATATTGCCTAATTCGATGATATTTTGTTTAAATCACATGAAGGAAAAGGGGATGATAAACGCCAAATATTGCTAAATTCGATGAATTTTCGTACGAAACAAAATGCAAGAAAACTTGCTTAAAATGCAATATTATGCGAAATTCTGAGATTTCAAGGCCAAATCACATATCGTGATACTACATGAAATAGTATCGAAATATTGGTAAAAATGAATATATTTGCGTAATATCAAACTACATGATTAACGTGAAAAAGTTACTATTTTACCATATTTGAGGATTTTACCTTCAAATCATAGAGCGAGGTTTCGTATTATTTAGATCCAAGAAAAGACATATGACAATGTTGTTTCCAATACAAATGATAAAAATCAATGTGTTTTCATAAGAATTAACTAAAATGTTCCTGATTTTCCGTTTATATTACCGATGGAAGATGTACACGAAAACCGCTCTATTCCGGCTGAAACGTTGATATATGCAATAAAATTAGAACTTCTCCCCCCTTTCAATATCTTACTCAGTATTTTAACGAGAAAGAAATAGTTGATTGAAAATGAAGTAGTTAAGGTTATTATCTAATCAATTATGTGTTTGCATCTTTTTTATCGTATATGTATGAATTAAAACCCATGGACTGAAAATTCACAAAAACGTGGAAAACGGCAAAATATTGCCTAATTCGATGATATTTTGTTTAAATCACATGAAGGAAAAGGGGATGATAAACGTCAAAATATTGCTAAATTCGATGATTTTTCGTACGAAACAAAATGCAAGAAAACTTGCTTAAAATGCAATATTATGCGAAATTCTGAGATTTGAAGGCCAAATCACATATCGTGATACTACATGAAATAGTATCGAAATAATGGTAAAAATGAATATATTTACGTAATATCAAACTACATGAAAAACGTGAAAAAAGTCACTATTTAGACATATTTGAGGATTTTAACTTTAAATCATAGAGCGAGGTTTCGTATTTTTTGGATCCAAGAAAAGACATATGACAATGTTGTTTCCAATACAAATGATAAAAATCAAAGTGTTTTCATTAGAATTAACTAAAATGTTCCTGGTTTTCCGTTTATATTACCGATGGAAGATGTACACGAAAATCGCTCTATTCCGGCTGAAACGTCGATATATGCAATAAAAACAGAACTTCTCCCCTTTTCAATAATATACTCAGTATTTTAACGAGAAACAAATAGATGATTGAAAATGAAGTATTTAAGGTTATTATCTAATCAATTATGTGTTTGCATCATTTTTATCGTATATATATGAATTAAAACCCATGGACGGAAAATTCACAAAAACGTGGAAAACGGCAAAATATTGCCTAATTCGATGATATTTTGTTTAAATCACATGAAGGAAAAGGAGATGATAAACGTTAAAATATTGCTAAATTCGATGATTTTTCGTACGAAGCAAAATGCAAGAAAACTTGCTTAAAATGCAATATTATGCGAAATTCTGAGATTTGAAGGCCAAATCACATATCGTGATACTACATGAAATAGTATCGAAATATTGGTAAAAATGAATATATTTACGTAATATCAAACTACATGAAAAACGTGAAAAAATCACTATATCACCATATTTGAGGATTTTAACTTCAAATCATAGAGCGAGGTTTCGTATTATTTAGTTCCAAGAAAAGACATATGACAATGTTGTTTCCAATACAAATGATAAAAAACAATGTATTTTCATTAGAATTACCTATAATGTTCTTGATTTTCCGTTTATATTAACGAGGGAAGATGTACACGTAAAACCGCTCTAATCCGGCTGAAACGTCGATATATGCAATAAAAACCGAACTTCTCCCCTTTTCAATATCTTACTCAGTATTTTAACGAGAAACAAATAGATGATTGAAAATGAAGTATTTAAGGTTATTATCTAATCAATTATGTGTTTGCATCATTTTTATCGTATATATATGAATTAATACCCATGGACGGAAAATTCACAAAAACGTGGAAAACGGCAAAATATTGCCTAATTCGATGATATTTTGTTTAAATCACATGAAGGAAAAGGGGATGATAAACGTCAAAACATTGCTAAATTCGAAGATTTTTCGTACAAAACAAAATGCAAGAAAACTTGCTTAAAATGCAATATTATGCGAAATTCTGAGATTTCAAGGCCAAATCACATATCGTGATACTACATGAAATAGTATCGAAATAATGGTAAAAATGAATATATTTACGTAATATCAAATTACATGAAAAACGTGAAAAAAGTCACTATTTAACCATATTTGAGGATTTTACCTTTAAATCATAGAGGTAGGTTTCGTATTATTTGGATCCAAGAAAAGACATATGACAATGTTGTTTCCAATACAAATGATAAAAATCAAAGTGTTTTCATTAGAATTAACTAAAATGTCCCTGGTTTTCCGTTTATATTACCGATGGAAGATGTACACGAAAATCGCTCTATTCCGGCTGAAACGTCGATAAATGCAATAAAAACAGATCTTCTCCCCTTTTCAATATCTTACTCAGTATTTTAACGAGAAACAAATAGTTGATTGAAAATGAAATATTTAAGGTACTATCTAATCTTAAGGATTTAATTTAAGGATTAATCTAATCAATTATGTGTTTGTATCATTTTTATCGTATATATATGAATTAATACCCATGGACTGAAAATTCACAAAAACGTGGAAAACTGCAAAATATTGCCTAATTCGATGATATTTTGTTTAAATCACATGAAGGAAAAGGGGATGATAAACGCCAAATATTGCTAAATTCGATGAATTTTCGTACGAAACAAAATGCAGAAAACTTGCTTAAAATGCAATATTATGCGAAATTCTGAGATTTCAAGGCCAAATCACATATCGTGATACTACATGAAATAGTATCGAAATATTGGTAAAAATGAATATATTTGCGTAATATCAAACTACATGATTAACGTGAAAAAGTTACTATTTTACCATATTTGAGGATTTTACCTTCAAATCATAGAGCGAGGTTTCGTATTATTTAGATCCAAGAAAAGACATATGACAATGTTGTTTCCAATACAAATGATAAAAATCAATGTGTTTTCATAAGAATTAACTAAAATGTTCCTGATTTTCCGTTTATATTACCGATGGAAGATGTACACGAAAACCGCTCTATTCCGGCTGAAACGTTGATATATGCAATAAAATTAGAACTTCTCCCCCCTTTCAATATCTTACTCAGTATTTTAACGAGAAAGAAATAGTTGATTGAAAATGAAGTAGTTAAGGTTATTATCTAATCAATTATGTGTTTGCATCTTTTTTATCGTATATGTATGAATTAAAACCCATGGACTGAAAATTCACAAAAACGTGGAAAACGGCAAAATATTGCCTAATTCGATGATATTTTGTTTAAATCACATGAAGGAAAAGGGGATGATAAACGTCAAAATATTGCTAAATTCGATGATTTTTCGTACGAAATAAAATGCAAGAAAACTTGCTTAAAATGCAATATTATGCGAAATTCTGAGATTTGAAGGCCAAATCACATATCGTGATACTACATGAAATAGTATCGAAATAATGGTAAAAATGATTATATTTACGTAATATCAAACTACATGAAAAACGTGAAAAAAGTCACTATTTAGACATATTTGAGGATTTTACCTTTAAATCATAGAGCGAGGTTTCGTATTTTTTGGATCCAAGAAAAGACATATGACAATGTTGTTTCCAATACAAATGATAAAAATCAAAGTGTTTTCATTAGAATTAACTAAAATGTTCCTGGTTTTCCGTTTATATTACCGATGGAAGATGTACACGAAAATCGCTCTATTCCGGCTGAAACGTCGATATATGCAATAAAAACAGAACTTCTCCCCTTTTCAATAATATACTCAGTATTTTAACGAGAAACAAATAGATGATTGAAAATGAAGTATTTAAGGTTATTATCTAATCAATTATGTGTTTGCATCATTTTTATCGTATATATATGAATTAAAACCCATGGACGGAAAATTCACAAAAACGTGGAAAACGGCAAAATATTGCCTAATTCGATGATATTTTGTTTAAATCACATGAAGGAAAAGGAGATGATAAACGTTAAAATATTGCTAAATTCGATGATTTTTCGTACGAAACAAAATGCAAGAAAACTTGCTTAAAATGCGATATTATGCGAAATTCTGAGATTTGAAGGCCAAATCACATATCGTGATACTACATGAAATAGTATCGAAATATTGGTAAAAATGAATATATTTACGTAATATCAAACTACATGAAAAACGTGAAAAAAGTCACTATATAACCATATTTGAGGTTTTTAACTTCAAATCATAAAGCTAGGTTTCGTATTATTTAGATCCAAGAAAAGACATATGACAATGCTGTTTCCAATACAAATGATAAAAAACAATGTGTTTTCATTAGAAATAACTAAAATGTTCTTGATTTTCCGTTTATATTAACGAGGGAAGATGTACACGTAAAACCGCTCTAATCCGGCTGAAACGTCGATATATGCAATAAAAACCGAACTTCTCCCCTTTTCAATATCTTACTCAGTATTTTAACGAGAAACAAATAGATGATTGAAAATGAAGTATTTAAGGTTATTATCTAATCAATTATGTGTTTGCATCATTTTTATCGTATATATATGAATTAACATCCATGGACTGAAAATTCACAAAAACGTGGAAAACGGCAAAATATTGCCTAATTCGATGATATTTTGTTTAAATCACATGAAGGAAAAGGGGATGATAAACGTCAAAACATTGCTAAATTCGAAGATTTTTCGTACAAAACAAAATGCAAGAAAACTTGCTTAAAATGCAATATTATGCGAAATTCTGAGATTTCAAGGCCAAATCACATATCGTGATACTACATGAAATAGTATCGAAATAATGGTAAAAATGAATATATTTACGTAATATCAAATTACATGAAAAACGTGAAAAAAGTCACTATTTAACCATATTTGAGGATTTTACCTTTAAATCATAGAGGTAGGTTTCGTATTATTTGGATCCAAGAAAAGACATATGACAATGTTGTTTCCAATACAAATGATAAAAATCAAAGTGTTTTCATTAGAATTAACTAAAATGTCCCTGGTTTTCCGTTTATATTACCGATGGAAGATGTACACGAAAATCGCTCTATTCCGGCTGAAACGTCGATAAATGCAATAAAAACAGATCTTCTCCCCTTTTCAATATCTTACTCAGTATTTTAACGAGAAACAAATAGTTGATTGAAAATGAAATATTTACGGTACTATCTAATCTTAAGGATTTAATTTAAGGATTAATCTAATCAATTATGTGTTTGTATCATTTTTATCGTATATATATGAATTAATACCCATGGACTGAAAATTCACAAAAACGTGGAAAACTGCAAAATATTGCCTAATTCGATGATATTTTGTTTAAATCACATGAAGGAAAAGGGGATGTCAAACGCCAAATATTGCTAAATTCGATGAATTTTCGTACGAAACAAAATGCAAGAAAACTTGCTTAAAATGCAATATTATGCGAAATTCTGAGATTTCAAGGCCAAATCACATATCGTGATACTACATGAAATAGTATCGAAATATTGGTAAAAATGAATATATTTGCGTAATATCAAACTACATGATTAACGTGAAAAAGTTACTATTTTACCATATTTGAGGATTTTACCTTCAAATCATAGAGCGAGGTTTCGTATTATTTAGATCCAAGAAAAGACATATGACAATGTTGTTTCCAATACAAATGATAAAAATCAATGTGTTTTCATAAGAATTAACTAAAATGTTCCTGATTTTCCGTTTATATTACCGATGGAAGATGTACACGAAAACCGCTCTATTCCGGCTGAAACGTTGATATATGCAATAAAATTAGAACTTCTCCCCCCTTTCAATATCTTACTCAGTATTTTAACGAGAAAGAAATAGTTGATTGAAAATGAAGTAGTTAAGGTTATTATCTAATCAATTATGTGTTTGCATCTTTTTTATCGTATATGTATGAATTAAAACCCATGGACTGAAAATTCACAAAAACGTGGAAAACGGCAAAATATTGCCTAATTCGATGATATTTTGTTTAAATCACATGAAGGAAAAGGGGATGATAAACGTCAAAATATTGCTAAATTCGATGATTTTTCGTACGAAATAAAATGCAAGAAAACTTGCTTAAAATGCAATATTATGCGAAATCCTGAGATTTGAAGGCCAAATCACATATCGTGATACTACATGAAATAGTATCGAAATAATGGTAAAAATGAATATATTTACGTAATATCAAACTACATGAAAAACGTGAAAAAAGTCACTATTTAGACATATTTGAGGATTTTACCTTTAAATCATAGAGCGAGGTTTCGTATTTTTTGGATCCAAGAAAAGACATATGACAATGTTGTTTCCAATACAAATGATAAAAATCAAAGTGTTTTCATTAGAATTAACTAAAATGTTCCTGGTTTTCCGTTTATATTACCGATGGAAGATGTACACGAAAATCGCTCTATTCCGGCTGAAACGTCGATATATGCAATAAAAACAGAACTTCTCCCCTTTTCAATAATATACTCAGTATTTTAACGAGAAACAAATAGATGATTGAAAATGAAGTATTTAAGGTTATTATCTATTCAATTATGTGTTTGCATCATTTTTATCGTATATATATGAATTAAAACCCATGGACGGAAAATTCACAAAAACGTGGAAAACGGCAAAATATTGCCTAATTCGATGATATTTTGTTTAAATCACATGAAGGAAAAGGAGATGATAAACGTTAAAATATTGCTAAATTCGATGATTTTTCGTACGAAGCAAAATTCAAGAAAACTTGCTTAAAATGCAATATTATGCGAAATTCTGAGATTTGAAGGCCAAATCACATATCGTGATACTACATGAAATAGTATCGAAATATTGGTAAAAATGAATATATTTACGTAATATCAAACTACATGAAAAACGTGAAAAAATCACTATATCACCATATTTGAGGATTTTAACTTCAAATCATAGAGCGAGGTTTCGTATTATTTAGTTCCAAGAAAAGACATATGACAATGTTGTTTCCAATACAAATGATCAAAAACAATGTATTTTCATTAGAATTAACTATAATGTTCTTGATTTTCCGTTTATATTAACGAGGGAAGATGTACACGTAAAACCGCTCTAATCCGGCTGAAACGTCGATATATGCAATAAAAACCGAACTTCTCCCCTTTTCAATATCTTACTCAGTATTTTAACGAGAAACAAATAGATGATTGAAAATGAAGTATTTAAGGTTATTATCTAATCAATTATGTGTTTGCATCATTTTTATCGTATATATATGAATTAATACCCATGGACGGAAAATTCACAAAAACGTGGAAAACGGCAAAATATTGCCTAATTCGATGATATTTTGTTTAAATCACATGAAGGAAAAGGAGATGATAAACGTTAAAATATTGCTAAATTCGATGATTTTTCGTACGAAACAAAATGCAAGAAAACTTGCTTAAAATGCGATATTATGCGAAATTCTGAGATTTGAAGGCCAAATCACATATCGTGATACTACATGAAATAGTATCGAAATATTGGTAAAAATGAATATATTTGCGTAATATCAAACTACATGATTAACGTGAAAAAGTTACTATTTTACCATATTTGAGGATTTTACCTTCAAATCATAGAGCGAGGTTTCGTATTATTTAGATCCAAGAAAAGACATATGACAATGTTGTTTCCAATACAAATGATAAAAATCAATGTGTTTTCATAAGAATTAACTAAAATGTTCCTGATTTTCCGTTTATATTACCGATGGAAGATGTACACGAAAACCGCTCTATTCCGGCTGAAACGTTGATATATGCAATAAAATTAGAACTTCTCCCCCTTTCAATATCTTACTCAGTATTTTAACGAGAAAGAAATAGTTGATTGAAAATGAAGTAGTTAAGGTTATTATCTAATCAATTATGTGTTTGTATCATTTTTATCGTATATATATGAATTAATACCCATGGACTGAAAATTCACAAAAACGTGGAAAACTGCAAAATATTGCCTAATTCGATGATATTTTGTTTAAATCACATGAAGGAAAAGGGGATGATAAACGCCAAATATTGCTAAATTCGATGAATTTTCGTACGAAACAAAATGCAGAAAACTTGCTTAAAATGCAATATTATGCGAAATTCTGAGATTTCAAGGCCAAATCACATATCGTGATACTACATGAAATAGTATCGAAATATTGGTAAAAATGAATATATTTGCGTAATATCAAACTACATGATTAACGTGAAAAAGTTACTATTTTACCATATTTGAGGATTTTACCTTCAAATCATAGAGCGAGGTTTCGTATTATTTAGATCCAAGAAAAGACATATGACAATGTTGTTTCCAATACAAATGATAAAAATCAATGTGTTTTCATAAGAATTAACTAAAATGTTCCTGATTTTCCGTTTATATTACCGATGGAAGATGTACACGAAAACCGCTCTATTCCGGCTGAAACGTTGATATATGCAATAAAATTAGAACTTCTCCCCCTTTCAATATCTTACTCAGTATTTTAACGAGAAAGAAATAGTTGATTGAAAATGAAGTAGTTAAGGTTATTATCTAATCAATTATGTGTTTGCATCTTTTTTATCGTATATGTATGAATTAAAACCCATGGACTGAAAATTCACAAAAACGTGGAAAACGGCAAAATATTGCCTAATTCGATGATATTTTGTTTAAATCACATGAAGGAAAAGGGGATGATAAACGTCAAAATATTGCTAAATTCGATGATTTTTCGTACGAAATAAAATGCAAGAAAACTTGCTTAAAATGCAATATTATGCGAAATTCTGAGATTTGAAGGCCAAATCACATATCGTGATACTACATGAAATAGTATCGAAATAATGGTAAAAATGATTATATTTACGTAATATCAAACTACATGAAAAACGTGAAAAAAGTCACTATTTAGACATATTTGAGGATTTTACCTTTAAATCATAGAGCGAGGTTTCGTATTTTTTGGATCCAAGAAAAGACATATGACAATGTTGTTTCCAATACAAATGATAAAAATCAAAGTGTTTTCATTAGAATTAACTAAATGTTCCTGGTTTTCCGTTTATATTACCGATGGAAGATGTACACGAAAATCGCTCTATTCCGGCTGAAACGTCGATATATGCAATAAAAACAGAACTTCTCCCCTTTTCAATAATATACTCAGTATTTTAACGAGAAACAAATAGATGATTGAAAATGAAGTATTTAAGGTTATTATCTAATCAATTATGTGTTTGCATCATTTTTATCGTATATATATGAATTAAAACCCATGGACGGAAAATTCACAAAAACGTGGAAAACGGCAAAATATTGCCTAATTCGATGATATTTTGTTTAAATCACATGAAGGAAAAGGAGATGATAAACGTTAAAATATTGCTAAATTCGATGATTTTTCGTACGAAACAAAATGCAAGAAAACTTGCTTAAAATGCGATATTATGCGAAATTCTGAGATTTGAAGGCCAAATCACATATCGTGATACTACATGAAATAGTATCGAAATATTGGTAAAAATGAATATATTTACGTAATATCAAACTACATGAAAAACGTGAAAAAAGTCACTATATAACCATATTTGAGGTTTTTAACTTCAAATCATAAAGCTAGGTTTCGTATTATTTAGATCCAAGAAAAGACATATGACAATGCTGTTTCCAATACAAATGATAAAAAACAATGTGTTTTCATTAGAAATAACTAAAATGTTCTTGATTTTCCGTTTATATTAACGAGGGAAGATGTACACGTAAAACCGCTCTAATCCGGCTGAAACGTCGATATATGCAATAAAAACCGAACTTCTCCCCTTTTCAATATCTTACTCAGTATTTTAACGAGAAACAAATAGATGATTGAAAATGAAGTATTTAAGGTTATTATCTAATCAATTATGTGTTTGCATCATTTTTATCGTATATATATGAATTAACATCCATGGACTGAAAATTCACAAAAACGTGGAAAACGGCAAAATATTGCCTAATTCGATGATATTTTGTTTAAATCACATGAAGGAAAAGGGGATGATAAACGTCAAAACATTGCTAAATTCGAAGATTTTTCGTACAAAACAAAATGCAAGAAAACTTGCTTAAAATGCAATATTATGCGAAATTCTGAGATTTCAAGGCCAAATCACATATCGTGATACTACATGAAATAGTATCGAAATAATGGTAAAAATGAATATATTTACGTAATATCAAATTACATGAAAAACGTGAAAAAAGTCACTATTTAACCATATTTGAGGATTTTACCTTTAAATCATAGAGGTAGGTTTCGTATTATTTGGATCCAAGAAAAGACATATGACAATGTTGTTTCCAATACAAATGATAAAAATCAAAGTGTTTTCATTAGAATTAACTAAAATGTCCCTGGTTTTCCGTTTATATTACCGATGGAAGATGTACACGAAAATCGCTCTATTCCGGCTGAAACGTCGATAAATGCAATAAAAACAGATCTTCTCCCCTTTTCAATATCTTACTCAGTATTTTAACGAGAAACAAATAGTTGATTGAAAATGAAATATTTACGGTACTATCTAATCTTAAGGATTTAATTTAAGGATTAATCTAATCAATTATGTGTTTGTATCATTTTTATCGTATATATATGAATTAATACCCATGGACTGAAAATTCACAAAAACGTGGAAAACTGCAAAATATTGCCTAATTCGATGATATTTTGTTTAAATCACATGAAGGAAAAGGGGATGTCAAACGCCAAATATTGCTAAATTCGATGAATTTTCGTACGAAACAAAATGCAAGAAAACTTGCTTAAAATGCAATATTATGCGAAATTCTGAGATTTCAAGGCCAAATCACATATCGTGATACTACATGAAATAGTATCGAAATATTGGTAAAAATGAATATATTTGCGTAATATCAAACTACATGATTAACGTGAAAAAGTTACTATTTTACCATATTTGAGGATTTTACCTTCAAATCATAGAGCGAGGTTTCGTATTATTTAGATCCAAGAAAAGACATATGACAATGTTGTTTCCAATACAAATGATAAAAATCAATGTGTTTTCATAAGAATTAACTAAAATGTTCCTGATTTTCCGTTTATATTACCGATGGAAGATGTACACGAAAACCGCTCTATTCCGGCTGAAACGTTGATATATGCAATAAAATTAGAACTTCTCCCCCCTTTCAATATCTTACTCAGTATTTTAACGAGAAAGAAATAGTTGATTGAAAATGAAGTAGTTAAGGTTATTATCTAATCAATTATGTGTTTGCATCTTTTTTATCGTATATGTATGAATTAAAACCCATGGACTGAAAATTCACAAAAACGTGGAAAACGGCAAAATATTGCCTAATTCGATGATATTTTGTTTAAATCACATGAAGGAAAAGGGGATGATAAACGTCAAAATATTGCTAAATTCGATGATTTTTCGTACGAAATAAAATGCAAGAAAACTTGCTTAAAATGCAATATTATGCGAAATCCTGAGATTTGAAGGCCAAATCACATATCGTGATACTACATGAAATAGTATCGAAATAATGGTAAAAATGAATATATTTACGTAATATCAAACTACATGAAAAACGTGAAAAAAGTCACTATTTAGACATATTTGAGGATTTTACCTTTAAATCATAGAGCGAGGTTTCGTATTTTTTGGATCCAAGAAAAGACATATGACAATGTTGTTTCCAATACAAATGATAAAAATCAAAGTGTTTTCATTAGAATTAACTAAAATGTTCCTGGTTTTCCGTTTATATTACCGATGGAAGATGTACACGAAAATCGCTCTATTCCGGCTGAAACGTCGATATATGCAATAAAAACAGAACTTCTCCCCTTTTCAATAATATACTCAGTATTTTAACGAGAAACAAATAGATGATTGAAAATGAAGTATTTAAGGTTATTATCTATTCAATTATGTGTTTGCATCATTTTTATCGTATATATATGAATTAAAACCCATGGACGGAAAATTCACAAAAACGTGGAAAACGGCAAAATATTGCCTAATTCGATGATATTTTGTTTAAATCACATGAAGGAAAAGGAGATGATAAACGTTAAAATATTGCTAAATTCGATGATTTTTCGTACGAAGCAAAATTCAAGAAAACTTGCTTAAAATGCAATATTATGCGAAATTCTGAGATTTGAAGGCCAAATCACATATCGTGATACTACATGAAATAGTATCGAAATATTGGTAAAAATGAATATATTTACGTAATATCAAACTACATGAAAAACGTGAAAAAATCACTATATCACCATATTTGAGGATTTTAACTTCAAATCATAGAGCGAGGTTTCGTATTATTTAGTTCCAAGAAAAGACATATGACAATGTTGTTTCCAATACAAATGATCAAAAACAATGTATTTTCATTAGAATTAACTATAATGTTCTTGATTTTCCGTTTATATTAACGAGGGAAGATGTACACGTAAAACCGCTCTAATCCGGCTGAAACGTCGATATATGCAATAAAAACCGAACTTCTCCCCTTTTCAATATCTTACTCAGTATTTTAACGAGAAACAAATAGATGATTGAAAATGAAGTATTTAAGGTTATTATCTAATCAATTATGTGTTTGCATCATTTTTATCGTATATATATGAATTAATACCCATGGACGGAAAATTCACAAAAACGTGGAAAACGGCAAAATATTGCCTAATTCGATGATATTTTGTTTAAATCACATGAAGGAAAAGGAGATGATAAACGTTAAAATATTGCTAAATTCGATGATTTTTCGTACGAAACAAAATGCAAGAAAACTTGCTTAAAATGCGATATTATGCGAAATTCTGAGATTTGAAGGCCAAATCACATATCGTGATACTACATGAAATAGTATCGAAATATTGGTAAAAATGAATATATTTGCGTAATATCAAACTACATGATTAACGTGAAAAAGTTACTATTTTACCATATTTGAGGATTTTACCTTCAAATCATAGAGCGAGGTTTCGTATTATTTAGATCCAAGAAAAGACATATGACAATGTTGTTTCCAATACAAATGATAAAAATCAATGTGTTTTCATAAGAATTAACTAAAATGTTCCTGATTTTCCGTTTATATTACCGATGGAAGATGTACACGAAAACCGCTCTATTCCGGCTGAAACGTTGATATATGCAATAAAATTAGAACTTCTCCCCCCTTTCAATATCTTACTCAGTATTTTAACGAGAAAGAAATAGTTGATTGAAAATGAAGTAGTTAAGGTTATTATCTAATCAATTATGTGTTTGCATCTTTTTTATCGTATATGTATGAATTAAAACCCATGGACTGAAAATTCACAAAAACGTGGAAAACGGCAAAATATTGCCTAATTCGATGATATTTTGTTTAAATCACATGAAGGAAAAGGGGATGATAAACGTCAAAATATTGCTAAATTCGATGATTTTTCGTACGAAATAAAATGCAAGAAAACTTGCTTAAAATGCAATATTATGCGAAATCCTGAGATTTGAAGGCCAAATCACATATCGTGATACTACATGAAATAGTATCGAAATAATGGTAAAAATGAATATATTTACGTAATATCAAACTACATGAAAAACGTGAAAAAAGTCACTATTTAGACATATTTGAGGATTTTACCTTTAAATCATAGAGCGAGGTTTCGTATTTTTTGGATCCAAGAAAAGACATATGACAATGTTGTTTCCAATACAAATGATAAAAATCAAAGTGTTTTCACTAGAATTAACTAAAATGTTCCTGGTTTTCCGTTTATATTACCGATGGAAGATGTACACGAAAATCGCTCTATTCCGGCTGAAACGTCGATATATGCAATAAAAACAGAACTTCTCCCCTTTTCAATAATATACTCAGTATTTTAACGAGAAACAAATAGATGATTGAAAATGAAGTATTTAAGGTTATTATCTATTCAATTATGTGTTTGCATCATTTTTATCGTATATATATGAATTAAAACCCATGGACGGAAAATTCACAAAAACGTGGAAAACGGCAAAATATTGCCTAATTCGATGATATTTTGTTTAAATCACATGAAGGAAAAGGAGATGATAAACGTTAAAATATTGCTAAATTCGATGATTTTTCGTACGAAGCAAAATTCAAGAAAACTTGCTTAAAATGCAATATTATGCGAAATTCTGAGATTTGAAGGCCAAATCACATATCGTGATACTACATGAAATAGTATCGAAATATTGGTAAAAATGAATATATTTACGTAATATCAAACTACATGAAAAACGTGAAAAAATCACTATATCACCATATTTGAGGATTTTAACTTCAAATCATAGAGCGAGGTTTCGTATTATTTAGTTCCAAGAAAAGACATATGACAATGTTGTTTCCAATACAAATGATCAAAAACAATGTATTTTCATTAGAATTAACTATAATGTTCTTGATTTTCCGTTTATATTAACGAGGGAAGATGTACACGTAAAACCGCTCTAATCCGGCTGAAACGTCGATATATGCAATAAAAACCGAACTTCTCCCCTTTTCAATATCTTACTCAGTATTTTAACGAGAAACAAATAGATGATTGAAAATGAAGTATTTAAGGTTATTATCTAATCAATTATGTGTTTGCATCATTTTTATCGTATATATATGAATTAATACCCATGGACGGAAAATTCACAAAAACGTGGAAAACGGCAAAATATTGCCTAATTCGATGATATTTTGTTTAAATCACATGAAGGAAAAGGAGATGATAAACGTTAAAATATTGCTAAATTCGATGATTTTTCGTACGAAACAAAATGCAAGAAAACTTGCTTAAAATGCGATATTATGCGAAATTCTGAGATTTGAAGGCCAAATCACATATCGTGATACTACATGAAATAGTATCGAAATATTGGTAAAAATGAATATATTTACGTAATATCAAACTACATGAAAAACGTGAAAAAAGTCACTATATAACCATATTTGAGGTTTTTAACTTCAAATCATAGAGCTAGGTTTCGTATTATTTAGATCCAAGAAAAGACATATGACAATGCTGTTTCCAATACAAATGATAAAAAACAATGTGTTTTCATTAGAAATAACTAAAATGTTCTTGATTTTCCGTTTATATTAACGAGGGAAGATGTACACGTAAAACCGCTCTAATCCGGCTGAAACGTCGATATATGCAATAAAAACCGAACTTCTCCCCTTTTCAATATCTTACTCAGTATTTTAACGAGAAACAAATAGATGATTGAAAATGAAGTATTTAAGGTTATTATCTAATCAATTATGTGTTTGCATCATTTTTATCGTATATATATGAATTAACATCCATGGACTGAAAATTCACAAAAACGTGGAAAACGGCAAAATATTGCCTAATTCGATGATATTTTGTTTAAATCACATGAAGGAAAAGGGGATGATAAACGTCAAAACATTGCTAAATTCGAAGATTTGTCGTACGAAACAAAATGCAAGAAAACTTGCTTAAAATGCAATATTATGCGAAATTCTGAGATTTCAAGGCCAAATCACATATCGTGATACTACATGAAATAGTATCGAAATAATGGTAAAAATGAATATATTTACGTAATATCAAACTACATGAAAAACGTGAAAAAGTCACTATTTAACCATATTTGAGGATTTTACCTTTAAATCATAGAGGTAGGTTTCGTATTATTTGGATCCAAGAAAAGACATATGACAATGTTGTTTCCAATACAAATGATAAAAATCAAAGTGTTTTCATTAGAATTAACTAAAATGTCCCTGGTTTTCCGTTTATATTACCGATGGAAGATGTACACGAAAATCGCTCTATTCCGGCTGAAACGTCGATATATGCAATAAAAACATATCTTCTCCCCTTTTCAATATCTTACTCAGTATTTTAACGAGAAACAAATAGTTCATTGAAAATGAAGTATTTAAGGTACTATCTAATCTTAAGGATTTAATTTAAGGATTAATCTAATCAATTATGTGTTTCTATCATTTTTATCGTATATATATGAATTAATACCCATGGACTGAAAATTCACAAAAACGTGGAAAACGGCAAAATATTGCCTAATTCGATGATATTTTGTTTAAATCACATGAAGGAAAAGGGGATGATAAACGTCAAAATATTGCTAAATTCGATGAATTATCGTACGAAACAAAATGCAAGAAAACTTGCTTAAAATGCAATATTATGCGAAATTCTGAGATTTCAAGGCCAAATCACATATCGTGATACTACATGAAATAGTATCGAAATATTGGTAAAAATGAATATATTTGCGTAATGTCAAACTACATGATTAACGTGAAAAAGTTACTATTTTACCACATTTGAGGATTTTACCTTCAAATCATAGAGCGAGGTTTCGTATTATTTAGATCCAAGAAAAGACATATGACAATGTTGTTTTCAATACAAATGATAAAAATCAATGTGTTTTCATAAGAATTAACTAAAATGTTCCTGATTTTCCGTTTATATTACCGATGGAAGATGTACACGAAAACCGCTCTATTCCGGCTGAAACGTTGATATATGCAATAAAATCAGAACTTCTCCCCCCTTTCAATATCTTACTCAGTATTTTAACGAGAAGGAAATAGTTGATTGAAAATGAAGTATTTAAGGTTATTATCTAATCAATTATGTGTTTGCATCATTTTTATCGTATATGTATGAATTAAAACCCATGGACTGAAAATTCACAAAAACGTGGAAAACGGCAAAATATTGCCTAATTCGATGATATTTTGTTTAAATCACATGAAGGAAAAGGAGATGATAAACGTTAAAATATTGCTAAATTCGATGATTTTTCGTACGAAGCAAAATGCAAGAAAACTTGCTTAAAATGCAATATTACGCGAAATTCTGCGATTTGAAGGGCAAATCACATATCGTGATACTACATGAAATAGTATTGGAATATTGGTAAAAATGAATATATTTGCGTAATATCAAACTACATGATTAACGTGAAAAAGTTACTATTTTACCATATTTGAGGATTTTACCTTCAAATCATAGAGCGAGGTTTCGTATTATTTAGATCCAAGAAAAGACATATGACAATGTTGTTTCCAATACAAATGATAAAAATCAAAGTGTTTTCATTAGAATTAACTAAAATGTTCCTGGTTTTCCGTTTATATTACCGATGGAAGATGTACACGAAAACCGCTCTATTCCGGCTGAAACGTCGATATATGCAATAAAATCAGAACTTCTCCCCCCTTTCAATATCTTAGTCAGTATTTTAACGAGAAAGAAATAGTTGATTGAAAATGAAGTATTTAAGGTTATTATCTAATCAATTATGTGTTTGCATCATTTTTATCGTATATATATGAATTAAAACCCATGGACTGAAAATTCACAAAAACGTGGAAAACGGCAAAATATTGCCTAATTCGATGATATTTTGTTCAAATCACATGAAGGAAAAGGGGATGATAAACGTCAAAATATTGCTAAATTCGATGATTTTTCGTACGAAACAAAATGCAAGAAAACTTGCTTAAAATGCAATATTATGCGAAATTCTGAGATTTGAAGGCCAAATCACATATCGTGATACTACATGAAATAGTATCGAAATATTGGTAAAAATGAATATATTTACGTAATATCAAACTACATGAAAAACGTGAAAAAATCACTATATCACCATATTTGAGGATTTTAACTTCAAATCATAGAGCGAGGTTTCGTATTATTTAGTTCCAAGAAAAGACATATGACAATGTTGTTTCCAATACAAATGATAAAAAACAATGTATTTTCATTAGAATTAACTATAATGTTCTTGATTTTCCGTTTATATTAACGAGGGAAGATGTACACGTAAAACCGCTCTAATCCGGCTGAAACGTCGATATATGCAATAAAAACCGAACTTCTCCCCTTTTCAATATCTTACTCAGTATTTTAACGAGAAACAAATAGATGATTGAAAATGAAGTATTTAAGGTTATTATCTAATCAATTATGTGTTTGCATCATTTTTATCGTATATATATGAATTAACATCCATGGACTGAAAATTCACAAAAACGTGGAAAACGGCAAAATATTGCCTAATTCGATGATATTTTGTTTAAATCACATGAAGGAAAAGGGGATGATAAACGTCAAAACATTGCTAAATTCGAAGATTTTTCGTACGAAACAAAATGCAAGAAAACTTGCTTAAAATGCAATATTATGCGAAATTCTGAGATTTCAAGGCCAAATCACATATCGTGATACTACATGAAATAGTATCGAAATAATGGTAAAAATGAATATATTTACGTAATATCAAACTACATGAAAAACGTGAAAAAAGTCACTATTTAACCATATTTGAGGATTTTACCTTTAAATCATAGAGGTAGGTTTCGTATTATTTGGATCCAAGAAAAGACATATGACAATGTTGTTTCCAATACAAATGATAAAAATCAAAGTGTTTTCATTAGAATTAACTAAAATGTCCCTGGTTTTCCGTTTATATTACCGATGGAAGATGTACACGAAAATCGCTCTATTCCGGCTGAAACGTCGATAAATGCAATAAAAACAGATCTTCTCCCCTTTTCAATATCTTACTCAGTATTTTAACGAGAAACAAATAGTTGATTGAAAATGAAGTATTTAAGGTACTATCTAATCTTAAGGATTAAATTTAAGGATTAATCTAATCAATTATGTGTTTGTATCATTTTTATCGTATATATATGAATTAATACCCATGGACTGAAAATTCACAAAAACGTGGAAAACTGCAAAATATTGCCTAATTCGATGATATTTTGTTTAAATCACATGAAGGAAAAGGGGATGATAAACGCCAAATATTGCTAAATTCGATGAATTTTCGTACGAAACAAAATGCAAGAAAACTTGCTTAAAATGCAATATTATGCGAAATTCTGAGATTTCAAGGCCAAATCACATATCGTGATACTACATGAAATAGTATCGAAATATTGGTAAAAATGAATATATTTGCGTAATATCAAACTACATGATTAACGTGAAAAAGTTACTATTTTACCATATTTGAGGATTTTACCTTCAAATCATAGAGCGAGGTTTCGTATTATTTAGATCCAAGAAAAGACATATGACAATGTTGTTTCCAATACAAATGATAAAAATCAATGTGTTTTCATAAGAATTAACTAAAATGTTCCTGATTTTCCGTTTATATTACCGATGGAAGATGTACACGAAAACCGCTCTATTCCGGCTGAAACGTTGATATATGCAATAAAATTAGAACTTCTCCCCCCTTTCAATATCTTACTCAGTATTTTAACGAGAAAGAAATAGTTGATTGAAAATGAAGTAGTTAAGGTTATTATCTAATCAATTATGTGTTTGCATCTTTTTTATCGTATATGTATGAATTAAAACCCATGGACTGAAAATTCACAAAAACGTGGAAAACGGCAAAATATTGCCTAATTCGATGATATTTTGTTTAAATCACATGAAGGAAAAGGGGATGATAAACGTCAAAATATTGCTAAATTCGATGATTTTTCGTACGAAACAAAATGCAAGAAAACTTGCTTAAAATGCAATATTATGCGAAATTCTGAGATTTGAAGGCCAAATCACATATCGTGATACTACATGAAATAGTATCGAAATAATGGTAAAAATGAATATATTTACGTAATATCAAACTACATGAAAAACGTGAAAAAAGTCACTATTTAGACATATTTGAGGATTTTACCTTTAAATCATAGAGCGAGGATTCGTATTTTTTGGATCCAAGAAAAGACATATGACAATGTTGTTTCCAATACAAATGATAAAAATCAAAGTGTTTTCATTAGAATTAACTAAAATGTTCCTGGTTTTCCGTTTATATTACCGATGGAAGATGTACACGAAAATCGCTCTATTCCAGCTGAAACGTCGATATATGCAATAAAAACAGAACTTCTCCCCTTTTCAATAATATACTCAGTATTTTAACGAGAAACAAATAGATGATTGAAAATGAAGTATTTAAGGTTATTATCTAATCAATTATGTGTTTGCATCATTTTTATCGTATATATATGAATTAAAACCCATGGACGGAAAATTCACAAAAACGTGGAAAACGGCAAAATATTGCCTAATTCGATGATATTTTGTTTAAATCACATGAAGGAAAAGGAGATGATATACGTTAAAATATTGCTAAATTCGATGATTTTTCGTACGAAGCAAAATGCAAGAAAACTTGCTTAAAATGCAATATTATGCGAAATTCTGAGATTTGAAGGCCAAATCACATATCGTGATACTACATGAAATAGTATCGAAATATTGGTAAAAATGAATATATTTACGTAATATCAAACTACATTAAAAACGTGAAAAAAGTCACTATTTAGACATATTTGAGGATTTTACCTTTAAATCATAGAGCGAGGTTTCGTATTTTTTGGATCCAAGAAAAGACATATGACAATGTTGTTTCCAATACAAATGATAAAAATCAAACTGTTTTCATTAGAATTAACTAAAATGTTCCTGGTTTTCCGTTTATATTACCGATGGAAGACGTACACGAAAATCGCTCTATTCCGGCTGAAACGTCGATATATGCAATAAAAACAGAACTTCTCCCCTTTTCAATAATATACTCAGTATTTTAACGAGAAACAAATAGATGATTGAAAATGAAGTATTTAAGGTTATTATCTAATCAATTATGTGTTTGCATCATTTTTATCGTATATATATGAATTAAAACCCATGGACTGAAAATTCACAAAAACGTGGAAAACGGCAAAATATTGCCTAATTCGATGATATTTTGTTTAAATCACATGAAGGAAAAGGAGATGATAAACGTTAAAATATTGCTAAATTCGATGATTTTTCGTACGAAGCAAAATGCAAGAAAACTTGCTTAAAATGCAATATTATGCGAAATTCTGAGATTTGAAGGCCAAATCACATATCGTGATACTACATGAAATAGTATCGAAATATTGGTAAAAATGAATATATTTACGTAATATCAAACTACATGAAAAACGTGAAAAAATCACTATATCACCATATTTGAGGATTTTAACTTCAAATCATAGAGCGAGGTTTCGTATTATTTAGTTCCAAGAAAAGACATATGACAATGTTGTTTCCAATACAAATGATCAAAAACAATGTATTTTCATTAGAATTAACTATAATGTTCTTGATTTTCCGTTTATATTAACGAGGGAAGATGTACACGTAAAACCGCTCTAATCCGGCTGAAACGTCGATATATGCAAAAAAACCGAACTTCTCCCCTTTTCAATATCTTACTCAGTATTTTAACGAGAAACAAATAGATGATTGAAAATGAAGTATTTAAGGTTATTATCTAATCAATTATGTGTTTGCATCATTTTTATCGTATATATATGAATTAATACCCATGGACGGAAAATTCACAAAAACGTGGAAAACGGCAAAATATTGCCTAATTCGATGATATTTTGTTTAAATCACATGAAGGAAAAGGAGATGATAAACGTTAAAATATTGCTAAATTCGATGATTTTTCGTACGAAACAAAATGCAAGAAAACTTGCTTAAAATGCGATATTATGCGAAATTCTGAGATTTGAAGGCCAAATCACATATCGTGATACTACATGAAATAGTATCGAAATATTGGTAAAAATGAATATATTTACGTAATATCAAACTACATGAAAAACGTGAAAAAAGTCACTATATAACCATATTTGAGGTTTTTAACTTCAAATCATAGAGCTAGGTTTCGTATTATTTAGATCCAAGAAAAGACATATGACAATGCTGTTTCCAATACAAATGATAAAAAAACAATGTGTTTTCATTAGAAATAACTAAAATGTTCTTGATTTTCCGTTTATATTAACGAGGAAGATGTACACGTAAAACCGCTCTAATCCGGCTGAAACGTCGATATATGCAATAAAAACCGTACTTCTCCCCTTTTCAATATCTTACTCAGTATTTTACCGAGAAACAAATAGATGATTGAAAATGAAGTATTTAAGGTTATTATCTAATCAATTATGTGTTTGCATCATTTTTATCGTATATATATGAATTAACATCCATGGACTGAAAATTCACAAAAACGTGGAAAACGGCAAAATATTGCCTAATTCGATGATATTTTGTTTAAATCACATGAAGGAAAAGGGGATGATAAACGTCAAAACATTGCTAAATTCGAAGATTTTTCGTACGAAACAAAATGCAAGAAAACTTGCTTTAAATGCAATATTATGCGAAATTCTGAGATTTCAAGGCCAAATCACATATCGTGATACTACATGAAATTGTATCGAAATAATGGCATAAATGAATATATTTACGTAATATCAAACTACATGAAAAACGTGAAAAAAGTCACTATTTAACCATATTTGAGGATTTTACCTTTAAATCATAGAGGTAGGTTTCGTATTATTTGGATCCAAGAAAAGACATATGACAATGTTGTTTCCAATACAAATGATAAAAATCAAAGTGTTTTCATTAGAATTAACTAAAATGTCCCTGGTTTTCCGTTTATATTACCGATGGAAGATGTACACGAAAATCGCTCTATTCCGGCTGAAACGTCGATATATGCAATAAAAACAGATCTTCTCCCCTTTTCAATATCTTACTCTAAATAATTTTTCGTACGAAACAAAATGCAAGAAAACTTGCTTAAAATGCAATATTATGCGAAATTCTGAGATTTGAAGGGCAAATCACATATCGTGATACTACATGAAATAGTATCGAAATATTGGTAAAAATGAATATATTTGCGTAATATCAAACTACATGATTAACGTGAAAAAGTCACTATTTTACCATATTTGAGGATTTTACCTTCAAATCATAGAGCGAGGTTTCGTATTATTTAGTTCCAAGAAAAGACATATGACAATGTTGTTTCCAATACAAATGATAAAAAGCAATGTGTTTTCATTAGAATTAACTATAATGTTCTTGATTTTCCGTTTATATTAACGAGGGAAGATGTACACGTAAAACCGCTCTAATCCGGCTGAAACGTCGATATATGCAATAAAAACCTAACTTCTCCCCTTTTCAATATCTTACTCAGTATTTTAACGAGAAACAAATAGATGATTGAAAATGAAGTATTTAAGGTTATTATCTAATCAATTATGTGTTTGTATCATTTTTATCGTATATATATGAATTAATACCCATGGACTGAAAATTCACAAAAACGTGGAAAAACGGCAAAATATTGCCTAATTCGATGATATTTTGTTTAAATCACGTGAAGGAAAAGGGGATGATAAACGTCAAAATATTGCTAAATTCGATGATTTTTCGTACGAAACAAAATGCAAGAAAACTTGCTTAAAATGCAATATTACGCGAAATTCTGCGATTTGAAGGGCAAATCACATATCGTGATACTACATGAAATAGTATTGGAATATTGGTAAAAATAAATATATTTGCGTAATATCAAACTACATGATTAACGTGAAAAAGTTACTATTTTACCATATTTGAGGATTTTACCTTCAAATCATAGAGCGAGGTTTCGTATTATTTAGATCCAAGAAAAGACATATGACAATGTTGTTTCCAATACAAATGATAAAAATCAAAGTGTTTTCATTAGAATTAACTAAAATGTTCATGGTTTTCCGTTTATATTACCGATGGAAGATGTACACGAAAACCGCTCTATTCCGGCTGAAACGTCGATATATGCAATAAAAACCGTACTTCTCCCCTTTTCAATATCTTACTCAGTATTTTACCGAGAAACAAATAGATGATTGAAAATGAAGTATTTAAGGTTATTATCTAATCAATTATGTGTTTGCATCATTTTTATCGTATATATATGAATTAACATCCATGGACTGAAAATTCACAAAAACGTGGAAAACGGCAAAATATTGCCTAATTCGATGATATTTTGTTTAAATCACATGAAGGAAAAGGGGATGATAAACGTCAAAACATTGCTAAATTCGAAGATTTTTCGTACGAAACAAAATGCAAGAAAACTTGCTTAAAATGCAATATTATGCGAAATTCTGAGATTTCAAGGCCAAATCACATATCGTGATACTACATGAAATAGTATCGAAATAATGGCATAAATGAATATATTTACGTAATATCAAACTACATGAAAAACGTGAAAAAAGTCACTATTTAACCATATTTGAGGATTTTACCTTTAAATCATAGAGGTAGGTTTCGTATTATTTGGATCCAAGAAAAGACATATGACAATGTTGTTTCCAATACAAATGATAAAAATCAAAGTGTTTTCATTAGAATTAACTAAAATGTCCCTGGTTTTCCGTTTATATTACCGATGGAAGATGTACACGAAAATCGCTCTATTCCGGCTGAAACGTCGATATATGCAATAAAAACAGATCTTCTCCCCTTTTCAATATCTTACTCTAAATAATTTTTCGTACGAAACAAAATGCAAGAAAACTTGCTTAAAATGCAATATTATGCGAAATTCTGAGATTTGAAGGGCAAATCACATATCGTGATACTACATGAAATAGTATCGAAATATTGGTAAAAATGAATATATTTGCGTAATATCAAACTACATGATTAACGTGAAAAAGTCACTATTTTACCATATTTGAGGATTTTACCTTCAAATCATAGAGCGAGGTTTCGTATTATTTAGATCCAAGAAAAGACATATGACAATGTTGTTTCCAATACAAATGATAAAAATCAAAGTGTTTTCATTAGAATTAACTAAAATGTTCCTGGTTTTCCGTTTATATTACCGATGGAAGATGTACACGAAAACCGCTCTATTCCGGCTGAAACGTCGATATATGCAATAAAATCAGAACTTCTCCCCCCTTTCAATATCTTAGTCAGTATTTTAACGAGAAAGAAATAGTTGATTGAAAATGAAGTATTTAAGGTTATTATCAAATCAATTATGTGTTTGCATCATTTTTATCGTATATATATATGAATTAATACCCATGGACTGAATTTCACAAAAACGTGGAAAACGGCAAAATATTGCCTAATTCGATGATATTTTGTTTAAATCACATGAAGGAAAAGGGGATGATAAACGTCAAAATATTGCTAAATTCGATGATTTTTCGTACGAAACAAAATGCAAGAAAACTTGCTTAAAATGCAATATTATTCGAAATTCTGAGATTTCAAGGCCAAATCACATATCGTGATACTACATGAAATAGTATCGAAATATTGGTAAAAATGAATATATTTACGTAATATCAAACTACATGAAAATCGTGAAAAAAGTCACTATTTAACCATATTTGAGGATTATAACTTAGAATCATAAAGCGAGGTTTCGTATTATTTAGATCCAAGAAAAGACATATGACAATGTTGTTTCCAATACAAATGATAAAAATCAATGTGTTTTCATTAGAATTAACTATAATGTTCTTGATTTTCCGTTTATATTAACGAGGGAAGATGTACACGTAAAACCGCCCTAATCCGGCTGAAACGTCGATATATGCAATAAAAACCGAACTTCTTCCCTTTTCAATATCTTACTCAGTATTTTTACGAGAAACAAATAGATGATTGAAAATGAAGTATTTAAGGTTATTATCTAATCAATTATGTGTTTGTATCATTTTTATCGTATATATATGAATTAATACCCATGGACTGAAAATTCACAAAAACGTGGAAAAACGGCAAAATATTGCCTAATTCGATGATATTTTGTTTAAATCACATGAAGGAAAAGGGGATGATAAACGTCAAAATATTGCTAAATTCGATGATTTTTCGTACGAAACAAAATGCAAGAAAACTTGCTTAAAATGCAATATTACGCGAAATTCTGCGATTTGAAGGGCAAATCACATATCGTGATACTACATGAAATAGTATTGGAATATTGGTAAAAATGAATATATTTGCGTAATATCAAACTACATGATTAACGTGAAAAAGTTACTATTTAACCATATTTGAGGATTTTACCTTCAAATCATAGAGCGAGGTTTCGTATTATTTAGATCCAAGAAAAGACATATGACAATGTTGTTTCCAATACAAATGATAAAAATCAAAGTGTTTTCATTAGAATTAACTAAAATGTTCCTGGTTTTCCGTTTATATTCCCGATGAAAGATGTACACGAAAACCGCTCTATTCCGGCTGAAACGTCGATATATGCAATAAAATCAGAACTTCTCCCCCCTTTCAATATCTTAGTCAGTATTTTAACGAGAAAGAAATAGTTGATTGAAAATGAAGTATTTAAGGTTATTATCTAATCAATTATGTGTTTGCATCATTTTTATCGTATATATATGAATAAAACCCATGGACGGAAAATTCACAAAAACGTGGAAAACGGCAAAATATTGCCTAATTCGATGATATTTTGTTTAAATCACATGAAGGAAAAGGAGATGATAAACGTTAAAATATTGCTAAATTCGATGATTTTTCGTACGAAGCAAAATGCAAGAAAACTTGCTTAAAATGCAATATTATGCGAAATTCTGAGATATCAAGGCCAAATCACATATCGTGATACTACATGAAATAGTATTGAAATATTGGTAAAAATGAATATATTTACGTAATATCAAACTACATGAAAAACATGAAAAAATCACTATATCACCATATTTGAGGATTTTAACTTCAAATCATAGAGCGAGGTTTCGTATTATTTAGTTCCAAGAAAAGACATATGACAATGTTGTTTCCAATACAAATGATAAAAAACAATGTGTTTTCATTAGAATTAACTATAATGTTCTTGATTTTCCGTTTATATTAACGAGGGAAGATGTATACGTAAAACCGCTCTAATCCGGCTGAAACGTCGATATATGCAATAAAAACCGAACTTCTCCCCGTTTCAATATCTTACTCAGTATTTTAACGAGAAACAAATAAATGATTGAAAATGAAGTATTTAAGGTTATTATCTAATCAATTATGTGTTTGCATCATTTTTATCGTATATATATATGAATTAATACCCATGGACTGAAAATTCACAAAAACGTGGAAAACGGCAAAATATTGCCTAATTCGATGATATTTTGTTTAAATCACATGAAGGAAAAGGGGATGATAAACGTCAAAATATTGCTAAATTCGATGATTTTTCGTACGAGACAAAATGCAAGAAAACTTGCTTTAAATGCAATATTATTCGAAATTCTAAGATTTCAAGGCCAAATCACATATCGTGATACTACATGAAATAGTATCGAAATATTGGTAAAAATGAATATATTTACGTAATATCAAACTACATGAAAATCGTGAAAAAAGTCACTATTTAACCATATTTGAGGATTATAACTTAGAATCATAGAGCGAGGTTTCGTATTATTTAGATCCAAGAAAAGACATATGACAATGTGTTTTCATTAGAATTAACTAAAATGTTCCTGATTTTCCGTTTATATTACTGATGGAAGATGTACACGTAAAACCGCTCTATTCCGGCTGAAACATCGATATATGCAATAAAAACAGAACTTCTAATATCTATTATCTATCAAACACATAATTGATTAGATAATAACCTTAAATACTTCATTTTCAATCAACTATTTCTTTCTCGTTAAAATACTGAGTAAGATATTGAAAGGGGGGAGAAGTTCTGATTTTATTGCATATATCGACGTTTCAGCCGGAATAGAGCGGTTTTCTTGTACATCTTCCATCGGTAATATAAACGGAAAATCAGGAACATTTTAGTTAATTCTAATGAAAACACATTGATTTTTATCATTTGTATTGGAAACAACATTGTCATATGTCTTTTCTTGGATCTAAATAATACGAAACTTCGCTCTATGATTTGAAGGTAAAATCCTCAAATATTGTAAAATAGTAACTTTTTCACGTTAATCATGTAGTTTGATATTACGCAAATATATTCATTTTTACCAATATTCCGATACTATTTCATGTAGTATCACGATATGTGATTTGGCCTTCAAATCTCAGAATTTCGTATAATATTGCATTTTAAGCAAGTTTTCTTGCATTTTGTTTCGTACGAAAAATCATCGAATTTAGCAATATTTTGACGTTTATCATCCCCTATTCCTTCATGTGATTTAAACAAAATATCATCGAATTAGGCAATATTTTGCCGTTTTCCACGTTTTTGTGAATTTTCAGTCCATGGATGTTAATTCATATATATATACGATAAAAATGATGCAAACACATAATTGATTAGATAATAACCTTAAATACTTCATTTTCAATCATCTATTTGTTTCTCGGTAAAATACTGAGTAAGATATTGAAAAGGGGAGAAGTTCGGTTTTTATTGCATATATCGACGTTTCAGCCGGATTAGAGCGGTTTTACGTGTACATCTTCCCTCGTTAATATAAACGGAAAATCAAGAACATTTTAGTTATTTCTAATGAAAACACATTGTTTTTTATCATTTGTATTCTAAACAACATTATCATATGTCTTTTCTTTTATCTAAAAAATACGATAACTTGCTCTATGATTTGAAGTTAAAATCCTCAAATATTATTATATAGTGACTTTTTTCACGTTTTTCATGTAGTTTGATATTACGTAAATATATTCATTTTTACCAATATTTCGATACTATTTCATGTAGTATCACGATATGTGATTTGGCCTTCAAATCACAGAATTTCGCATAATATTGCATTTTAAGCAAGTTTTCTTGCATTTTGTTTCGTACGAAATTCATCGAATTTAGCAATATTTTGACGTTTATCATCTCCTTTTCCTTCATGTGATTTAAACAAAATATCATCGAATTAGGCAATATTTTGCCGTTTTCCACGTTTTTGTGAATTTTCAGTCCATGGGTATTAATTCATATGTATACGATAAAAATGATGCAAACACATAATTGATTAGATAATAACCTTAAATACTTCATTTTCAATCAACTATTTCTTTCTCGTTAAAATACTGAGTAAGATATTGAAAGGGGGGAGAAGTTCTGATTTTATTGCATATATCGACGTTTCAGCCGGAATAGAGCGGTTTTCTTGTACATCTTCCATCGGTAATATAAACGGAAAATCAGGAACATTTTAGTTAATTCTAATGAAAACACATTGATTTTTATCATTTGTATTGGAAACAACATTGTCATATGTCTTTTCTTGGATCTAAATAATACGAAACTTCGCTCTATGATTTGAAGGTAAAATCCTCAAATATTGTAAAATAGTAACTTTTTCACGTTAATCATGTAGTTTGATATTACGCAAATATATTCATTTTTACCAATATTCCGATACTATTTCATGTAGTATCACGATATGTGATTTGGCCTTCAAATCTCAGAATTTCGTATAATATTGCATTTTAAGCAAGTTTTCTTGCATTTTGTTTCGTACGAAAAATCATCGAATTTAGCAATATTTTGACGTTTATCATCCCCTATTCCTTCATGTGATTTAAACAAAATATCATCGAATTAGGCAATATTTTGCCGTTTTCCACGTTTTTGTGAATTTTCAGTCCATGGATGTTAATTCATATATATATACGATAAAAATGATGCAAACACATAATTGATTAGATAATAACCTTAAATACTTCATTTTCAATCATCTATTTGTTTCTCGGTAAAATACTGAGTAAGATATTGAAAAGGGGAGAAGTTCGGTTTTTATTGCATATATCGACGTTTCAGCCGGATTAGAGCGGTTTTACGTGTACATCTTCCCTCGTTAATATAAACGGAAAATCAAGAACATTTTAGTTATTTCTAATGAAAATACATTGTTTTTTATCATTTGTATTCTAAACAACATTATCATATGTCTTTTCTTTTATCTAAAAAATACGATAACTTGCTCTATGATTTGAAGTTAAAATCCTCAAATATTATTATATAGTGACTTTTTTCACGTTTTTCATGTAGTTTGATATTACGTAAATATATTCATTTTTACCAATATTTCGATACTATTTCATGTAGTATCACGATATGTGATTTGGCCTTCAAATCACAGAATTTCGCATAATATTGCATTTTAAGCAAGTTTTCTTGCATTTTGTTTCGTACGAAATTCATCGAATTTAGCAATATTTTGACGTTTATCATCTCCTTTTCCTTCATGTGATTTAAACAAAATATCATCGAATTAGGCAATATTTTGCCGTTTTCCACGTTTTTGTGAATTTTCAGTCCATGGGTATTAATTCATATGTATACGATAAAAATGATGCAAACACATAATTGATTAGATAATAACCTTAAATACTTCATTTTCAATCATCTATTTGTTTCTCGTTAAAATACTGAGTAAGATGTTGAAAAGGGGAGAAGTTCGGTTTTTATTGCATATATCGACGTTTCAGCCGGATTAGAGCGGTTTTACGTATACATCTTCCCTCGTTAATATAAACGGAAAATCAAGAACATTATAGTTAATTCTAATGAAAACACATTGTTTTTTATCATTTGTATTGGAAACAACATTGTCATATGTCTTTTCTTGGAACTAAATAATACGAAACCTCGCTCTATGATTTGAAGGTAAAATCCTCAAATATGGTAAATTAGTGACTTTTTCGCGTTAATCATGTAGTTTGATATTACGCATATATATTCATTTTTACCAATATTTCGATACTATTTCATGTAGTATCACGATATGTGATTTGGCCTTCAAATCTCAGAATTTCGCATAATACTGCATTTTAAGCAAGTTTCCTTGCATTTTGTTTCGTACGAAAAATCATCGAATTTAGCAATATTTTGACGTTTATCATCCCCTTTCCTTTATTTGATTTAAACAAAATATCATCGAATTAGGCAATATTTTGCCGTTTTTCCACGTTTTTGTGAATTTTCAGTCTATGGGTATTAATTCATTATATATACGATAAAAATGATGCAAACACATAATTGATTAGATAATAAACTTAAATACTTCATTTTCAATCAACTATTTGTTTCTCGTTAAAATACTGAGTAAGATATTGAAAAGGGGAGAAGTTCTGTTTTTATTGCATATATCGACGTTTCAGCCGGAATAGAGCGGTTTTACGTGTACATCTTCCATCAGTAATATAAACGGAAAATCAAGAACATTTTAGTTATTTCTAATGAAAACACTTTGATTTTTATCGTTTGTATTGGAAACAACATTGTCATATGTCTTTTCTTGGATCTAAATAATACGAAACCTCGCTCTATGATTTGAAGTTAAAATCCTCAAATATGGTTATATAGTGACTTTTTTCACGTTTTTCATGTAGTTTGATATTACGTAAATATATTCATTTTTACCAATATTTCGATACTATTTCATGTAGTATCACGATATGTGATTTGGCCTTGAAATCTCAGAATTTCGCATAATATTGCATTTTAAGCAATAATTAAATTTTATTTTATTTTATTTTATTCAATTTTAAAAAAAAGTTTTCTTGCATTTTGTTTCGTACGAAAAATCATCGAATTTAGCAATATTTTGACGTTTATCATCCCCTTTTCCTTCATGTGATTTAAACAAAATATCATCGAATTAGGCAATATTTTGCCGTTTTCCACGTTTTTGTAAATTTTCAGTCCGTGGGTATTCATTCATATATATACGATAAAAATGATGCAAACACATAATTGATTAGATAATAACCTTAAATACTTCATTTTCAATCATCTATTTGTTTCTCGTTAAAATACTGAGTAAGATATTGAAAAGGGGAGAAGTTCGCTTTTTATTGCATATATCGACGTTTCAGCCGGATTAGAGCGGTTTTACGTGTACATCTTCCCTCGTTAATATAAACGGAAAATCAAGAACATTATAGTTAATTCTAATGAAAACACATTGTTTTTTATCATTTGTATTGGAAACAACATTGTCATATGTCTTTTCTTGGAACTAAATAATACGAAACCTCGCTCTATGATTTGAAGGTAAAATCCTCAAATACGGTAAAATAGTGACTTTTTCACGTTAATCATGTAGTTTGATATTACGCAAATATATTCATTTTTACCAATATTTCGATACTATTTCATGTAGTATCACGATATGTGATTTGGCCTTCAAATCTCAGAATTTCGCATAATATTGCATCTTAAGCAAGTTTTCTTGCATTTTGTTTCGTACGAAAAATCATCGAATTTAGCAATATTTTGACGTTTATCATCCCCTTTTCCTTTATTTGATTTAAACAAAATATCATCGAATTAGGCAATATTTTGCCGTTTTTCCACGTTTTTGTGAATTTTCAGTCTATGGGTATTAATTCATTATATATACGATAAAAATGATGCAAACACATAATTGATTAGATAATAACCTTAAATACTTCATTTTCAATCAACTATTTGTTTCTCGTTAAAATACTGAGTAAGATATTGAAAAGGCGAGAAGTTCTGTTTTTATTGCATATATCGACGTTTCAGCCGGAATAGAGCGGTTTTACGTGTACATCTTCCATCAGTAATATAAACGGAAAATTAGGAACATTTTAGTTAATTCTAATGAAAACACATTGATTTTGATCGTTTGTATTGGAAACAACATTGTCATATGTCTTTTCTTGGATCTAAATAATACGAAACCTCGCTCTATGATTCTAAGTTATAATCCTCAAATATGGTTAAATAGTGACTTTTTTCACGATTTTCATGTAGTTTGATATTACGTAAATATATTCATTTTTACCAATATTTCGATACTATTTCATGTAGTATCACGATATGTGATTTGGCCTTGAAATCTCAGAATTTCGAATAATATTGCATTTTAAGCAAGTTTTCTTGCATTTTGTTTCGTACGAAAAATCATCGAATTTAGCAATATTTTGACGTTTATCATCCCCTTTTCCTTCATGTGATTTAAACAAAATATCATCGAATTAGGCAATATTTTGCCGTTTTCCACGTTTTTGTGAATTTTCAGTCCATGGGTATTAATTCATATATATATACGATAAAAATGATGCAAACACATAATTGATTAGATAATAACCTTAAATATTTCATTTTCAATCATCTATTTGTTTCTCGTTAAAATACTGAGTAAGATATTGAAAAGGGGAGAAGTTCGCTTTTTATTGCATATATCGACGTTTCAGCCGGATTAGAGCGGTTTTACGTGTACATCTTCCCTCGTTAATATAAACGGAAAATCAAGAACATTATAGTTAATTCTAATGAAAACACATTGTTTTTTATCATTTGTATTGGAAACAACATTGTCATATGTCTTTTCTTGGAACTAAATAATACGAAACCTCGCTCTATGATTTGAAGGTAAAATCCTCAAATACGGTAAAATAGTGACTTTTTCACGTTAATCATGTAGTTTGATATTACGCAAATATATTCATTTTTACCAATATTTCGATATTATTTCATGTAGTATCACGATATATGATTTGGCCTTCAAATCTCAGAATTTCGCATAATATTGCATTTTAAGCAAGTTTTCTTGCATTTTGTTTCGTACGAAAAATCATCGAATTTAGCAATATTTTGACGTTTATCATCCCCTTTTCCTTTATTTGATTTAAACAAAATATCATCGAATTAGGCAATATTTTGCCGTTTTTCCACGTTTTTGTGAATTTTCAGTCTATGGGTATTAATTCATTATATATACGATAAAAATGATGCAAACACATAATTGATTAGATAATAACCTTAAATACTTCATTTTCAATCAACTATTTGTTTCTCGTTAAAATACTGAGTAAGATATTGAAAAGGCGAGAAGTTCTGTTTTTATTGCATATATCGACGTTTCAGCCGTAATAGAGCGGTTTTACGTGTATATCTTCCATCAGTAATATAAACGGAAAATTAGGAACATTTTAGTTAATTCTAATGAAAACACATTGATTTTTATCGTTTGTATTGGAAACAACATTGTCATATGTCTTTTCTTGGATCTAAATAATACGAAACCTCGCTCTATGATTCTAAGTTATAATCCTCAAATATGGTTAAATAGTGACTTTTTTCACGATTTTCATGTAGTTTGATATTACGTAAATATATTCATTTTTACCAATATTTCGATACTATTTCATGTAGTATCACGATATGTGATTTGGCCTTGAAATCTCAGAATTTCGAATAATATTGCATTTTAAGCAAGTTTTCTTGCATTTTGTTTCGTACGAAAAATCATCGAATTTAGCAATATTTTGACGTTTATCATCCCCTTTTCCTTCATGTGATTTAAACAAAATATCATCGAATTAGGCAATATTTTGCCGTTTTCCACGTTTTTGTGAATTTTCAGTCCATGGGTATTAATTCATATATATATACGATAAAAATGATGCAAACACATAATTGATTAGATAATAACCTTAAATACTTCATTTTCAATCATCTATTTGTTTCTCGTTAAAATACTGAGTAAGATATTGAAAAGGGGAGAAGTTCGCTTTTTATTGCATATATCGACGTTTCAGCCGGATTAGAGCGGTTTTACGTGTACATCTTCCCTCGTTAATATAAACGGAAAATCAAGAACATTATAGTTAATTCTAATGAAAACACATTGTTTTTTATCATTTGTATTGGAAACAACATTGTCATATGTCTTTTCTTGGAACTAAATAATACGAAACCTCGCTCTATGATTTGAAGGTAAAATCCTCAAATATGGTAAAATAGTGACTTTTTCACGTTAATCATGTAGTTTGATATTACGCATTCATTTTTACCAATATTTCGATACTATTTCATGTAGTATCACGATATGTGATTTGGCCTTCAAATCTCAGAATTTCGCATAATATTGCATTTTTAAAAATGATGCAAACACATAATTGATTAGATAATAACCTTAAATACTTCATTTTCAATCATCTATTTGTTTCTCGGTAAAATACTGAGTAAGATATTGAAAAGGGGAGAAGTTCGCTTTTTATTGCATATATCGACGTTTCAGCCGGATTAGAGCGGTTTTACGTGTACTTCTTCCCTCGTTAATATAAACGGAAAATCAAGAACATTTTAGTTATTTCTAATGAAAACACATTGTTTTTTATCATTTGTATTGGAAACAACATTGACTTTTTTCACGTTTTTCATGTAGTTTGATATTACGTAAATATATTCATTTTTACCAATATTTCGATACTATTTCATGTAGTATCACGATATGTGATTTGGCCTTCAAATCCCAGAATTTCGCATAATATCGCATTTCAAGCAAGTTTTTTTGCATTTTGTTTCGTACGAAAAATCATCGAATTTAGCAATATTTTGACGTTTATCATCCCCTTTTCCTTTATGTGATTTAAACAAAATATCAACGAATTAGGCAATATTTTGCCGTTTTCCACGTTTTTGTGAATTTTCAGTCCATGCGTATTAATTCATATATATATACGATAAAAATGATGCAAACACATAATTGATTAGATAATAACCTTAAATACTTCATTTTCAATCATCTATTTGTTCTCGTTAAAATACTGAGTAAGATATTGAAAAGGGGAGAAGTTCGGTTTTTATTGCATATATCGACGTTTCAGCCGGAATAGAGCGGTTTTACGTGTACATCTTCCCTCGTTAATATAAACGGAAAATCAAGAACATTTTAGTTATTTCTAATGAAAACACATTGTTTTTTATCATTTGTATTGGAAACAACATTGTCATATGTCTTTTCTTGGATCTAAATAATACGAAACCTCGCTTTATGATTTGAAGTTAAAATCCTCAAATATGGTTATATAGTGACTTTTTTCACGTTTTTCATGTAGTTTGATATTACGTAAATATATTCATTTTTACCAATATTTCGATACTATTTCATGTAGTATCACGATATGTGATTTGGCCTTGAAATCTCAGAATTTCGCATAATATTGCATTTTAAGCAAGTTTTCTTGCATTTTGTTTCGTACGAAAAATCATCGAATTTAGCAATATTTTGACGTTTATCATCCCCTTTTCCTTCATGTGATTTAAACAAAATATCATCGAATTAGGCAATATTTTGCCGTTTTCCACGTTTTTTTAATTTTCAGTCCATGGGTATTCATTCATATATATACGATAAAAATGATGCAAACACATAATTGATTAGATAATAACCTTAAATACTTCATTTTCAATCATCTATTTGTTTCTCGTTAAAATACTGAGTAAGATATTGAAAAGGGGAGAAGTTCGCTTTTTATTGCATATATCGACGTTTCAGCCGGATTAGAGCGGTTTTACGTGTACATCTTCCCTCGTTAATATAAACGGAAAATCAAGAACATTATAGTTAATTCTAATGAAAACACATTGTTTTTTATCATTTGTATTGGAAACAACATTGTCATATGTCTTTTCTTGGAACTAAATAATACGAAACCTCGCTCTATGATTTGAAGGTAAAATCCTCAAATACGGTAAAATAGTGACTTTTTCACGTTAATCATGTAGTTTGATATTACGCAAATATATTCATTTTTACCAATATTTCGATACTATTTCATGTAGTATCACGATATGTGATTTGGCCTTCAAATCTCAGAATTTCGCATAATATTGCATTTTAAGCAAGTTTTCTTGCATTTTGTTTCGTACGAAAAATCATCGAATTTAGCAATATTTTGACGTTTATCATCCCCTTTTCCTTTATTTGATTTAAACAAAATATCATCGAATTAGGCAATATTTTGCCGTTTTTCCACGTTTTTGTGAATTTTCAGTCTATGGGTATTAATTCATTATATATACGATAAAAATGATGCAAACACATAATTGATTAGATAATAACCTTAAATACTTCATTTTCAATCAACTATTTGTTTCTCGTTAAAATACTGAGTAAGATATTGAAAAGGCGAGAAGTTCTGTTTTTATTGCATATATCGACGTTTCAGCCGGAATAGAGCGGTTTTACGTGTACATCTTCCATCAGTAATATAAACGGAAAATTAGGAACATTTTAGTTAATTCTAATGAAAACACATTGATTTTGATCGTTTGTATTGGAAACAACATTGTCATATGTCTTTTCTTGGATCTAAATAATACGAAACCTCGCTCTATGATTCTAAGTTATAATCCTCAAATATGGTTAAATAGTGACTTTTTTCACGATTTTCATGTAGTTTGATATTACGTAAATATATTCATTTTTACCAATATTTCGATACTATTTCATGTAGTATCACGATATGTGATTTGGCCTTGAAATCTCAGAATTTCGAATAATATTGCATTTTAAGCAAGTTTTCTTGCATTTTGTTTCGTACGAAAAATCATCGAATTTAGCAATATTTTGACGTTTATCATCCCCTTTTCCTTCATGTGATTTAAACAAAATATCATCGAATTAGGCAATATTTTGCCGTTTTCCACGTTTTTGTGAATTTTCAGTCCATGGGTATTAATTCATATATATATACGATAAAAATGATGCAAACACATAATTGATTAGATAATAACCTTAAATATTTCATTTTCAATCATCTATTTGTTTCTCGTTAAAATACTGAGTAAGATATTGAAAAGGGGAGAAGTTCGCTTTTTATTGCATATATCGACGTTTCAGCCGGATTAGAGCGGTTTTACGTGTACATCTTCCCTCGTTAATATAAACGGAAAATCAAGAACATTATAGTTAATTCTAATGAAAACACATTGTTTTTTATCATTTGTATTGGAAACAACATTGTCATATGTCTTTTCTTGGAACTAAATAATACGAATCCTCGCTCTATGATTTGAAGGTAAAATCCTCAAATACGGTAAAATAGTGACTTTTTCACGTTAATCATGTAGTTTGATATTACGCAAATATATTCATTTTTACCAATATTTCGATACTATTTCATGTAGTATCACGATATGTGATTTGGCCTTCAAATCTCAGAATTTCGCATAATATTGCATTTTAAGCAAGTTTTCTTGCATTTTGTTTCGTACGAAAAATCATCGAATTTAGCAATATTTTGACGTTTATCATCCCCTTTTCCTTTATTTGATTTAAACAAAATATCATCGAATTAGGCAATATTTTGCCGTTTTTCCACGTTTTTGTGAATTTTCAGTCTATGGGTATTAATTCATTATATATACGATAAAAATGATGCAAACACATAATTGATTAGATAATAACCTTAAATACTTCATTTTCAATCAACTATTTGTTTCTCGTTAAAATACTGAGTAAGATATTGAAAAGGCGAGAAGTTCTGTTTTTATTGCATATATCGACGTTTCAGCCGGAATAGAGCGGTTTTACGTGTACATCTTCCCTCGTTAATATAAACGGAAAATCAAGAACATTATAGTTAATTCTAATGAAAACACATTGTTTTTTATCGTTTGTATTGGAAACAACATTGTCATATGTCTTTTCTTGGAACTAAATAATACGAAACCTCGCTCTATGATTTGAAGGTAAAATCCTCAAATATGGTAAAATAGTGACTTTTTCACGTTAATCATGTAGTTTGATATTACGCATTCATTTTTACCAATATTTCGATACTATTTCATGTAGTATCACGATATGTGATTTGGCCTTCAAATCTCAGAATTTCGCATAATATTGCATTTTTAAAAATGATGCAAACACATAATTGATTAGATAATAACCTTAAATACTTCATTTTCAATCATCTATTTGTTTCTCGGTAAAATACTGAGTAAGATATTGAAAAGGGGAGAAGTTCGCTTTTTATTGCATATATCGACGTTTCAGCCGGATTAGAGCGGTTTTACGTGTACTTCTTCCCTCGTTAATATAAACGGAAAATCAAGAACATTTTAGTTATTTCTAATGAAAACACATTGTTTTTTATCATTTGTATTGGAAACAACATTGTCATATGTCTTTTCTTGGATCTAAATAATACGAAACCTCGATCTATGATTTGAAGTTAAAATCCTCAAATATGGTTATATAGTGACTTTTTTCACGTTTTTCATGTAGTTTGATATTACGTAAATATATTCATTTTTACCAATATTTCGATACTATTTCATGTAGTATCACGATATGTGATTTGGCCTTCAAATCCCAGAATTTCGCACAATATCGCATTTCAAGCAAGTTTTTTTGCATTTTGTTTCGTACGAAAAATCATCGAATTTAGCAATATTTTAACGTTTATCATCTCCTTTTCCTTCATGTGATTTAAACAAAATATCATCGAATTAGGCAATATTTTGCCCTTTTCCACGTTTTTGTGAATTTTCCGTCCATGGGTTTTAATTCATATATATAAGATAAAAATGATGCAAACACATAATTGATTAGATAATAACCTTAAATACTTCATTTTCAATCATCTATTTGTTTCTCGTTAAAATACTGAGTAAATTATTGAAAAGGGGAGAAGTTCTGTTTTTATTGCATATATCGACGTTTCAGCCGGAATAGAGCGATTTTCGTGTATATCTTCCATCGGTAATATAAACGGAAAACCAGGAACATTTTAGTTAATTCTAATGAAAACACTTTGATTTTTATCATTTGTATTGGAAACAACATTGTCATATGTCTTTTCTTGGATCCAAAAAATACGAAACCTCGCTCTATGATTTAAAGTTAAAATCCTCAAATATGTCTAAATAGTGACTTTTTTCACGTTTTTCATGTAGTTTGATATTACGTAAATATATTCATTTTTACCAATATTTCGATACTATTTCATGTAGTATCACGATATGTGATTTGGCCTTCAAATCTCAGAATTTCGCATAATATTGCATTTTAAGCAAGTTTTCTTGCATTTTGTTTCAAACGAAAAATCATCGAATTTAGCAATATTTTGACGTTTATCATCCCCTTTTCCTTTATTTGATTTAAACAAAATATCATCGAATTAGGCAATATTTTGCCGTTTTTCCACGTTTTTGTGAATTTTCAGTCTATGGGTATTAATTCATTATATATACGATAAAAATGATGCAAACACATAATTGATTAGATAATAACCTTAAATACTTCATTTTCAATCAACTATTTGTTTCTCGTTAAAATACTGAGTAAGATATTGAAAAGGCGAGAGAAGTTCTGTTTTTATTGCATATATCGACGTTTCAGCCGGAATAGAGCGGTTTTACGTGTACATCTTCCATCAGTAATATAAACGGAAAATCAGGAACATTTTAGTTAATTCTAATGAAAACACATTGTTTTTTATCATTTGTATTGGAAACAACATTGTCATATGTCTTTTCTTGGAACTAAATATTACGAAACCTCGCTCCATGATTTGAAGTTAAAATCCTCAAATATGGTGATATAGTGATTTTTTCACGTTTTTCATGTAGTTTGATATTACGTAAATATATTCATTTTTACCAATATTTCGATACTATTTCATGCAGTATCACGATATGTGATTTGGCCTTCAAATCTCAGAATTTCGCATAATATTGCATTTTAAGCAAGTTTTCTTGCATTTTGCTTCGTACGAAAAATCATCGAATTTAGCAATATTTTAACGTTTATCATCTCCTTTTCCTTCATGTGATTTAAACAAAATATCATCGAATTAGGCAACATTTTGCCGTTTTCCACGTTATTGTGAATTTTCAGTCCATGGATGTTAATTCATATATATATATACGATAAAAATGATGCAAACACATAATTGATTAGATAATAACCTTAAATACTTCATTTTCAATCATCTATTTGTTTCTCGGTAAAATACTGAGTAAGATATTGAAAAGGGGAGAAGTTCGGTTTTTATTGCATATATCGACGTTTCAGCCGGATTAGAGCGGTTTTACGTGTACTTCTTCCCTCGTTAATATAAACGGAAAATCAAGAACATTTTAGTTATTTCTAATGAAAACACATTGTTTTTTTATCATTTGTATTGGAAACAACATTGTCATATGTCTTTTCTTGGATCTAAATAATACGAAACCTCGCTCTATGATTTGAAGTTAAAATCCTCAAATATGGTTATATAGTGACTTTTTTCACGTTTTTCATGTAGTTTGATATTACGTAAATATATTCATTTTTACCAATATTTCGATACTATTTCATGTAGTATCACGATATGTGATTTGGCCTTCAAATCCCAGAATTTCGCATAATATCGCATTTCAAGCAAGTTTTTTTGCATTTTGTTTCGTACGAAAAATCATGGAATTTAGCAATATTTTAACGTTTATCATCTCCTTTTCCTTCATGTGATTTAAACAAAATATCATCGAATTAGGCAATATTTTGCCGTTTTCCACGTTTTTGTGAATTTTCCGTCCATGGGTTTTAATTCATATATATAAGATAAAAATGATGCAAACACATAATTGATTAGATAATAACCTTAAATACTTCATTTTCAATCATCTATTTGTTTCTCGTTAAAATACTGAGTAAATTATTGAAAAGGGGAGAAGTTCTGTTTTTATTGCATATATCGACGTTTCAGCCGGAATAGAGCGATTTTCGTGTATATCTTCCATCGGTAATATAAACGGAAAACCAGGAACATTTTAGTTAATTCTAATGAAAACACTTTGATTTTTATCATTTGTATTGGAAACAACATTGTCATATGTCTTTTCTTGGATCCAAAAAATACGATACCTCGCTCTATGATTTAAAGTTAAAATCCTCAAATATGTCTAAATAGTGACTTTTTTCACGTTTTTCATGTAGTTTGATATTACGTAAATATATTCATTTTTACCAATATTTCGATACTATTTCATGTAGTATCACGATATGTGATTTGGCCTTCAAATCTCAGAATTTCGCATATTATTGCATTTTAAGCAAGTTTTCTTGCATTTTGTTTCGTACGAAAAATCATCGAATTTAGCAATATTTTGACGTTTATCATCCCCTTTTCCTTCATGTGATTTAAACAAAATATCATCGAATTAGGCAATATTTTGCCGTTTTCCACGTTTTTGTAAATTTTCAGTCCATGGGTATTAATTCATATATATATACGATAAAAATGATGCAAACACATAATTGATTAGATAATAACCTTAAATACTTCATTTTCAATCATCTATTTGTTTCTCGTTAAAATACTGAGTAAGATATTGAAAAGGGAAGAAGTTCGCTTTTTATTGCATATATCGACGTTTCAGCCGGATTAGAGCGGTTTTACGTGTACATCTTCCCTCGTTAATATAAACGGAAAATCAAGAACATTATAGTTAATTCTAATGAAAACACATTGTTTTTTATCATTTGTATTGGAAACAACATTGTCATATTTCTTTTCTTGGAACTAAATAATACGAAACCTCGCTCCATGATTTGAAGTTAAAATCCTCAAATATGGTGATATAGTGATTTTTTCACGTTTTTCATGTAGTTTGATATTACGTAAATATATTCATTTTTACCAATATTTCGATACTATTTCATGCAGTATCACGATATGTGATTTGGCCTTCAAATCTCAGAATTTCGCATAATATTGCATTTTAAGCAAGTTTTCTTGCATTTTGCTTCGTACGAAAAATCATCGAATTTAGCAATATTTTAACGTTTATCATCTCCTTTTCCTTCATGTGATTTAAACAAAATATCATCGAAGTAGGCAACATTTTGCCGTTTTTTACGTTATTGTGAATTTTCCGTCCATGGGTTTTAATTCATATATATAAGATAAAAATGATGCAAACACATAATTGATTAGATAATAACCTTAAATACTTCATTTTCAATCATCTATTTGTTTCTCGTTAAAATACTGAGTAAATTATTGAAAAGGGGAGAAGTTCTGTTTTTATTGCATATATCGACGTTTCAGCCGGAATAGAGCGATTTTCGTGTATATCTTCCATCGGTAATATAAACGGAAAACCAGGAACATTTTAGTTAATTCTAATGAAAACACTTTGATTTTTATCATTTGTATTGGAAACAACATTGTCATATGTATTTTCTTGGATCCAAAAAATACGAAACCTCGCTCTATGATTTAAAGTTAAAATCCTCAAATATGTCTAAATAGTGACTTTTTTCACGTTTTTCATGTAGTTTGATATTACGTAAATATATTCATTTTTACCATTATTTCGATACTATTTCATGTAGTACCACGATATGTGATTTGACCTTCAAATCTCAGAATTTCGCATATTATTGCCTTTTAAGCAAGTTTTCTTGCATTTTGTTTCGTACGAAAAATCATCGAATTTAGCAATATTTTTACGTTTATCATCCCCTTTTCCTTCATGTGATTTAAACAAAATATCATCGAATTAGGCAATATTTTGCCGGTTTCCACGTTTTTGTGAATTTTCAGTCCATGGGTATTAATTCATATATATATACGATAAAAATGATGCAAACACATAATTGATTAGATAATAACCTTAAATACTTCATTTTCAATCATTTATTTGTTTCTCGGTAAAATACTGAGTAAGATATTGAAAAGGGGAGAAGTTCGGTTTTTATTGCATATATCGACGTTTCAGCCGGATTAGAGCGGTTTTACGTGTACTTCTTCCCTCGTTAATATAAACGGAAAATCAAGAACATTTTAGTTATTTCTAATGAAAACACATTGTTTTTTTATCATTTGTATTGGAAACAACATTGTCATATGTCTTTTCTTGGATCTAAATAATACGAAACCTCGCTCTATGATTTGAAGTTAAAATCCTCAAATATGGTTATATAGTGACTTTTTTCACGTTTTTCATGTAGTTTGATATTACGTAAATATATTCATTTTTACCAATATTTCGATACTATTTCATGTAGTATCACGATATGTGATTTGGCCTTCAAATCCCAGAATTTCGCATAATATCGCATTTCAAGCAAGTTTTTTTGCATTTTGTTTCGTACGAAAAATCATGGAATTTAGCAATATTTTAACGTTTATCATCTCCTTTTCCTTCATGTGATTTAAACAAAATATCATCGAATTAGGCAATATTTTGCCGTTTTCCACGTTTTTGTGAATTTTCCGTCCATGGGTTTTAATTCATATATATAAGATAAAAATGATGCAAACACATAATTGATTAGATAATAACCTTAAATACTTCATTTTCAATCATATATTTGTTTCTCGTTAAAATACTGAGTAAATTATTGAAAAGGGGAGAAGTTCTGTTTTTATTGCATATATCGACGTTTCAGCCGGAATAGAGCGATTTTCGTGTATATCTTCCATCGGTAATATAAACGGAAAACCAGGAACATTTTAGTTAATTCTAATGAAAACATTTTGATTTTTATCATTTGTATTGGAAACAACATTGTCATATGTCTTTTCTTGGATCCAAAAAATACGATACCTCGCTCTATGATTTAAAGTTAAAATCCTCAAATATGTCTAAATAGTGACTTTTTTCACGTTTTTCATGTAGTTTGATATTACGTAAATATATTCATTTTTACCATTATTTCGATACTATTTCATGTAGTATCACGATATGTGATTTGGCCTTCAAATCTCAGAATTTCGCATATTATTGCATTTTAAGCAAGTTTTCTTGCATTTTGTTTCGTACGAAAAATCATCGAATTTAGCAATATTTTGACGTTTATCATCCCCTTTTCCTTCATGTGATTTAAACAAAATATCATCGAATTAGGCAATATTTTGCCGTTTTCCACGTTTTTGTAAATTTTCAGTCCATGGATATTAATTCATATATATATACGATAAAAATGATGCAAACACATAATTGATTAGATAATAACCTTAAATACTTCATTTTCAATCATCTATTTGTTTCTCGTTAAAATACTGAGTAAGATATTGAAAAGGGGAGAAGTTCGCTTTTTATTGCATATATCGACGTTTCAGCCGGATTAGAGCGGTTTTACGTGTACATCTTCCCTCGTTAATATAAACGGAAAATCAAGAACATTATAGTTAATTCTAATGAAAACACATTGTTTTTTATCATTTGTATTGGAAACAACATTGTCATATGTCTTTTCTTGGAACTAAATAATACGAAACCTCGCTCTATGATTCTAAGTTATAATCCTCAAATATGGTTAAATAGTGACTTTTTTCATGATTTTCATGTAGTTTGATATTACGTAAATATATTCATTTTTACCAATATTTCGATACTATTTCATGTAGTATCACGATATGTGATTTGGCCTTGAAATCTCAGAATTTCGAATAATATTGCATTTTAAGCAAGTTTTCTTGCATTTTGTTTCGTACGAAAAATCATCGAATTTAGCAATATTTTGACGTTTATCATCCCCTTTTCCTTCATGTGATTTAAACAAAATATCATCGAATTAGGCAATATTTTGCCGTTTTCCACGTTTTTGTGAATTTTCAGTCCATGGGTTTTAATTCATATATATAAGATAAAAATGATGCAAACACATAATTGATTAGATAATAACCTTAAATACTTCATTTTCAATCATCTATTTGTTTCTCGTTAAAATACTGAGTAAGATATTGAAAAGGGGAGAAGTTCGCTTTTTATTGCATATATCGACGTTTCAGCCGGATTAGAGCGGTTTTACGTGTACATCTTCCCTCGTTAATATAAACGGAAAATCAAGAACATTATAGTTAATTCTAATGAAAACACATTGTTTTTTATTTGTATTGGAAACAACATTGTCATATGTCTTTTCTTGGAACTAAATAATACGAAACCTCGCTCTATGATTTGAAGGTAAAATCCTCAAATATGGTAAAATAGTGACTTTTTCACGTTAATCATGTAGTTTGATATTACGCATTCATTTTTACCAATATTTCGATACTATTTCATGTAGTATCACGATATGTGATTTGGCCTTGAAATCTCAGAATTTCGCATAATATTGCATTTTTAAAAATGATGCAAACACATAATTGATTAGATAATAACCTTAAATACTTCATTTTCAATCATCTATTTGTTTCTCGGTAAAATACTGAGTAAGATATTGAAAAGGGGAGAAGTTCGCTTTTTATTGCATATATCGACGTTTCAGCCGGATTAGAGCGGTTTTACTTCCCTCGTTAATATAAACGGAAAATCAAGAACATTTTAGTTATTTCTAATGAAAACACATTGTTTTTTATCATTTGTATTGGAAACAACATTGTCATATGTCTTTTCTTGGATCTAAATAATACGAAACCTCGATCTATGATTTGAAGTTAAAATCCTCAAATATGGTTATATAGTGACTTTTTTCACGTTTTTCATGTAGTTTGATATTACGTAAATATATTCATTTTTACCAATATTTCGATACTATTTCATGTAGTATCACGATATGTGATTTGGCCTTCAAATCCCAGAATTTCGCATAATATCGCATTTCAAGCAAGTTTTTTTGCATTTTGTTTCGTACGAAAAATCATCGAATTTAGCAATATTTTAACGTTTATCATCTCCTTTTCCTTCATGTGATTTAAACAAAATATCATCGAATTAGGCAATATTTTGCCGTTTTCCACGTTTTTGTGAATTTTCCGTCCATGGGTTTTAATTCATATATATAAGATAAAAATGATGCAAACACATAATTGATTAGATAATAACCTTAAATACTTCATTTTCAATCATCTATTTGTTTCTCGTTAAAATACTGAGTAAATTATTGAAAAGGGGAGAAGTTCTGTTTTTATTGCATATATCGACGTTTCAGCCGGAATAGAGCGATTTTCGTGTATATCTTCCATCGGTAATATAAACGGAAAACCAGGAACATTTTAGTTAATTCTAATGAAAACACTTTGATTTTTATCATTTGTATTGGAAACAACATTGTCATATGTCTTTTCTTGGATCCAAAAAATACGATACCTCGCTCTATGATTTAAAGTTAAAATCCTCAAATATGTCTAAATAGTGACTTTTTTCACGTTTTTCATGTAGTTTGATATTACGTAAATATATTCATTTTTACCATTATTTCGATACTATTTCATGTAGTATCACGATATGTGATTTGGCCTTCAAATCTCAGAATTTCGCATATTATTGCATTTTAAGCAAGTTTTCTTGCATTTTGTTTCGTACGAAAAATCATCGAATTTAGCAATATTTTGACGTTTATCATCCCCTTTTCCTTTATTTGATTTAAACAAAATATCATCGAATTAGGCAATATTTTGCCGTTTTTCCACGTTTTTGTGAATTTTCAGTCTATGGGTATTAATTCATTATATATATGATAAAAATGATGCAAACACATAATTGATTAGATAATAACCTTAAATACTTCATTTTCAATCATCTATTTGTTTCTCGTTAAAATACTGAGTAAGATATTGAAAAGGGAAGAAGTTCGCTTTTTATTGCATATATCGACGTTTCAGCCGGATTAGAGCGGTTTTACGTGTACATCTTCCCTCGTTAATATAAACGGAAAATCAAGAACATTATAGTTAATTCTAATGAAAACACATTGTTTTTTATCATTTGTATTGGAAACAACATTGTCATATTTCTTTTCTTGGAACTAAATAATACGAAACCTCGCTCCATGATTTGAAGTTAAAATCCTCAAATATGGTGATATAGTGATTTTTTCACGTTTTTCATGTAGTTTGATATTACGTAAATATATTCATTTTTACCAATATTTCGATACTATTTCATGCAGTATCACGATATGTGATTTGGCCTTCAAATCTCAGAATTTCGCATAATATTGCATTTTAAGCAAGTTTTCTTGCATTTTGCTTCGTACGAAAAATCATCGAATTTAGCAATATTTTGACGTTTATCATCCCCTTTTCCTTTATTTGATTTAAACAAAATATCATCGAATTAGGCAATATTTTGCCGTTTTTCCACGTTTTTGTGAATTTTCAGTCTATGGGTATTAATTCATTATATATACGATAAAAATGATGCAAACACATAATTGATTAGATAATAACCTTAAATACTTCATTTTCAATCAACTATTTGTTTCTCGTTAAAATACTGAGTAAGATATTGAAAAGGCGAGAAGTTCTGTTTTTATTGCATATATCGACGTTTCAGCCGGAATAGAGCGGTTTTACGTGTACATCTTCCATCAGTAATATAAACGGAAAATCAAAAACATTTTAGTTAATTCTAATGAAAACACATTGATTTTTATCGTTTGTATTGGAAACAACATTGTCATGTCTTTTCTTGGATCTAAATAATACGAAACCTCGCTCTATGATTCTAAGTTATAATCCTCAAATATGGTTAAATAGTGACTTTTTTCACGATTTTCATGTAGTTTGATATTACGTAAATATATTCATTTTTACCAATATTTCGATACTATTTCATGCAGTATCACGATATGTGATTTGGCCTTCAAATCTCAGAATTTCGCATAATATTCCATTTTAAGCAAGTTTTCTTGCATTTTGCTTCGTACGAAAAATCATCGAATTTAGCAATATTTTCACGTTTATCATCTCCTTTTCCTTCATGTGATTTAAACAAAATATCATCGAATTAGGCAACATTTTGCCGTTTTCCACGTTATTGTGAATTTTCAGTCCATGGATGTTAATTCATATATATATATACGATAAAAATGATGCAAACACATAATTGATTAGATAATAACCTTAAATACTTCATTTTCAATCATCTATTTGTTTCTCGGTAAAATACTGAGTAAGATATTGAAAAGGGGAGAAGTTCGGTTTTTATTGCATATATCGACGTTTCAGCCGGATTAGAGCGGTTTTACGTGTACTTCTTCCCTCGTTAATATAAACGGAAAATCAAGAACATTTAAGTTATTTCTAATGAAAACACATTGTTTTTTTATCATTTGTATTGGAAACAACATTGTCATATGTCTTTTCTTGGATCTAAATAATACGAAACCTCGCTCTATGATTTGAAGTTAAAATCCTCAAATATGGTTATATAGTGACTTTTTTCACGTTTTTCATGTAGTTTGATATTACGTAAATATATTCATTTTTACCAATATTTCGATACTATTTCATGTAGTATCACGATATGTGATTTGGCCTTCAAATCCCAGAATTTCGCATAATATCGCATTTCAAGCAAGTTTTTTTGCATTTTGTTTCGTACGAAAAATCATGGAATTTAGCAATATTTTAACGTTTATCATCTCCTTTTCCTTCATGTGATTTAAACAAAATATCATCGAATTAGGCAATATTTTGCCGTTTTCCACGTTTTTGTGAATTTTCCGTCCATGGGTTTTAATTCATATATATAAGATAAAAATGATGCAAACACATAATTGATTAGATAATAACCTTAAATACTTCATTTTCAATCATCTATTTGTTTCTCGTTAAAATACTGAGTAAATTATTGAAAAGGGGAGAATTTCTGTTTTTATTGCATATATCGACGTTTCAGCCGGAATAGAGCGATTTTCGTGTATATCTTCCATCGGTAATATAAACGGGAAACCAGGAACATTTTAGTTAATTCTAATGAAAACACTTTGATTTTTATCATTTGTATTGGAAACAACATTGTCATATGTCTTTTCTTGGATCCAAAAAATACGATACCTCGCTCTATGATTTAAAGTTAAAATCCTCAAATATGTCTAAATAGTGACTTTTTTCACGTTTTTCATGTAGTTTGATATTACTTAAATATATTCATTTTTACCATTATTTCGATACTATTTCATGTAGTATCACGATATGTGATTTGGCCTTCAAATCTCAGAATTTCGCATATTATTGCATTTTAAGCAAGTTTTCTTGCATTTTGTTTCGTACGAAAAATCATCGAATTTAGCAATATTTTGACGTTTATCATCCCCTTTTCCTTCATGTGATTTAAACAAAATATCATCGAATTAGGCAATATTTTGCCGTTTTCCACGTTTTTGTAAATTTTCAGTCCATGGGTATTAATTCATATATATATATGATAAAAATGATGCAAACACATAATTGATTAGATAATAACCTTAAATACTTCATTTTCAATCATCTATTTGTTTCTCGTTAAAATACTGAGTAAGATATTGAAAAGGGGAGAAGTTCGCTTTTTATTGCATATATCGACGTTTCAGCCGGATTAGAGCGGTTTTACGTGTACATCTTCCCTCGTTAATATAAACGGAAAATCAAGAACATTTAAGTTATTTCTAATGAAAACACATTGTTTTTTTATCATTTGTATTGGAAACAACATTGTCATATGTCTTTTCTTGGATCTAAATAATACGAAACCTCGCTCTATGATTTGAAGTTAAAATCCTCAAATATGGTTATATAGTGACTTTTTTCACGTTTTTCATGTAGTTTGATATTACGTAAATATATTCATTTTTACCAATATTTCGATACTATTTCATGTAGTATCACGATATGTGATTTGGCCTTCAAATCCCAGAATTTCGCATAATATCGCATTTCAAGCAAGTTTTTTTGCATTTTGTTTCGTACGAAAAATCATGGAATTTAGCAATATTTTAACGTTTATCATCTCCTTTTCCTTCATGTGATTTAAACAAAATATCATCGAATTAGGCAATATTTTGCCGTTTTCCACGTTTTTGTGAATTTTCCGTCCATGGGTTTTAATTCATATATATAAGATAAAAATGATGCAAACACATAATTGATTAGATAATAACCTTAAATACTTCATTTTCAATCATCTATTTGTTTCTCGTTAAAATACTGAGTAAATTATTGAAAAGGGGAGAAGTTCTGTTTTTATTGCATATATCGACGTTTCAGCCGGAATAGAGCGATTTTCGTGTATATCTTCCATCGGTAATATAAACGGAAAACCAGGAACATTTTAGTTAATTCTAATGAAAACACTTTGATTTTTATCATTTGTATTGGAAACAACATTGTCATATGTCTTTTCTTGGATCCAAAAAATACGATACCTCGCTCTATGATTTAAAGTTAAAATCCTCAAATATGTCTAAATAGTGACTTTTTTCACGTTTTTCATGTAGTTTGATATTACGTAAATATATTCATTTTTACCATTATTTCGATACTATTTCATGTAGTATCACGATATGTGATTTGGCCTTCAAATCTCAGAATTTCGCATATTATTGCATTTTAAGCAAGTTTTCTTGCATTTTGTTTCGTACGAAAAATCATCGAATTTAGCAATATTTTGACGTTTATCATCCCCTTTTCCTTCATGTGATTTAAACAAAATATCATCGAATTAGGCAATATTTTGCCGTTTTCCACGTTTTTGTAAATTTTCAGTCCATGGGTATTAATTCATATATATATACGATAAAAATGATGCAAACACATAATTGATTAGATAATAACCTTAAATACTTCATTTTCAATCATCTATTTGTTTCTCGTTAAAATACTGAGTAAGATATTGAAAAGGGGAGAAGTTCGCTTTTTATTGCATATATCGACGTTTCAGCCGGATTAGAGCGGTTTTACGTGTACATCTTCCCTCGTTAATATAAACGGAAAATCAAGAACATTATAGTTAATTCTAATGAAAACACATTGTTTTTTATCATTTGTATTGGAAACAACATTGTCATATTTCTTTTCTTGGAACTAAATAATACGAAACCTCGCTCCATGATTTGAAGTTAAAATCCTCAAATATGGTGATATAGTGATTTTTTCACGTTTTTCATGTAGTTTGATATTACGTAAATATATTCATTTTTACCAATATTTCGATACTATTTCATACAGTATCACGATATGTGATTTCGCCTTCAAATCTCAGAATTTCGCATAATATTGCATTTTAAGCAAGTTTTCTTGCATTTTGCTTCGTACGAAAAATCATCGAATTTAGCAATATTTTAACGTTTATCATCTCCTTTTCCTTCATGTGATTTAAACAAAATATCATCGAAGTAGGCAACATTTTGCCGTTTTCCACGTTATTGTGAATTTTCCGTCCATGGGTTTTAATTCATATATATAAGATAAAAATGATGCAAACACATAATTGATTAGATAATAACCTTAAATACTTCATTTTCAATCATCTATTTGTTTCTCGTTAAAATACTGAGTAAATTATTGAAAAGGGGAGAAGTTCTGTTTTTATTGCATATATCGACGTTTCAGCCGGAATAGAGCGATTTTCGTGTATATCTTCCATCGGTAATATAAACGGAAAACCAGGAACATTTTAGTTAATTCTAATGAAAACACTTTGATTTTTATCATTTGTATTGGAAACAACATTGTCATATGTATTTTCTTGGATCCAAAAAATACGAAACCTCGCTCTATGATTTAAAGTTAAAATCCTCAAATATGTCTAAATAGTGACTTTTTTCACGTTTTTCATGTAGTTTGATATTACGTAAATATATTCATTTTTACCATTATTTCGATACTATTTCATGTAGTACCACGATATGTGATTTGGCCTTCAAATCTCAGAATTTCGCATATTATTGCCTTTTAAGCAAGTTTTCTTGCATTTTGTTTCGTACGAAAAATCATCGAATTTAGCAATATTTTGACGTTTATCATCCCCTTTTCCTTCATGTGATTTAAACAAAATATCATCGAATTAGGCAATATTTTGCCGTTTTCCACGTTTTTGTAAATTTTCAGTCCATGGGTATTAATTCATATATATATACGATAAAAATGATGCAAACACATAATTGATTAGATAATAACCTTAAATACTTCATTTTCAATCATCTATTTGTTTCTCGTTAAAATACTGAGTAAGATATTGAAAAGGTGAGAAGTTCGCTTTTTATTGCATATATCGACGTTTCAGCCGGATTAGAGCGGTTTTACGTGTACATCTTCCCTCGTTAATATAAACGTAAAATCAAGAACATTATAGTTAATTCTAATGAAAACACATTGTTTTTTTATCATTTGTATTGGAAACAACATTGTCATATGTCTTTTCATGGAACTAAATAATACTAAACCTCGCTCTATGATTTGAAGGTAAAATCCTCAAATATGGTAAAATAGTGACTTTTTCACGTTAATCATGTAGTTTGATATTACGCAAATATATTCATTTTTACCAATATTTCGATACTATTTCATGTAGTATCACGATATGTGATTTGGCCTTCAAATCTCAGAATTTCGCATAATATTGCATTTTAAGCAAGTTTTCTTGCATTTTGTTTCGTACGAAAAATCATCGTATTTAGCAATATTTTGACGTTTATCATCCCCTTTTCCTTTATTTGATTTAAACAAAATATCATCGAATTAGGCAATATTTTGCCGTTTTTCCACGTTTTTGTGAATTTTCAGTCTATGGGTATTAATTCATTATATATATGATAAAAATGATGCAAACACATAATTGATTACATAATAACCTTAAATACTTCATTTTCAATCAACTATTTGTTTCTCGTTAAAATACTGAGTAAGATATTGAAAAGGCGAGAAGTTCTGTTTTTATTGCATATATCGACGTTTCAGCCGGAATAGAGCGGTTTTACGTGTACATCTTCCATCAGTAATATAAACGGAAAATCAGGAACATTTTAGTTAATTCTAATGAAAACACATTGATTTTTATCGTTTGTATTGGAAACAACATTGTCATATGTCTTTTCTTGGATCTAAATAATACGAAACCTCGCTCTATGATTCTAAGTTATAATCCTCAAATATGGTTAAATAGTGACTTTTTTCACGATTTTCATGTAGTTTGATATTACGTAAATATATTCATTTTTACCAATATTTCGATACTATTTCATGTAGTATCACGATATGTGATTTGGCCTTGAAATCTCAGAATTTCGAATAATATTGCATTTTAAGCAAGTTTTCTTGCATTTTGTTTCGTACGAAAAATCATCGAATTTAGCAATATTTTTACGTTTATCATCCCCTTTTCCTTCATGTGATTTAAACAAAATATCATCGAATTAGGCAATATTTTGCCCGTTTCCACGTTTTTGTGAATTTTCAGTCCATGGGTATTAATTCATATATATATACGATAAAAATGATGCAAACACATAATTGATTAGATAATAACCTTAAATACTTCATTTTCAATCATTTATTTGTTTCTCGGTAAAATACTGAGTAAGATATTGAAAAGGGGAGAAGTTCGGTTTTTATTGCATATATCGACGTTTCAGCCGGATTAGAGCGGTTTTACGTGTACTTCTTCCCTCGTTAATATAAACGGAAAATCAAGAACATTTTAGTTATTTCTAATGAAAACACATTGTTTTTTTATCATTTGTATTGGAAACAACATTGTCATATGTCTTTTCTTGGATCTAAATAATACGAAACCTCGCTCTATGATTTGAAGTTAAAATCCTCAAATATGGTTATATAGTGACTTTTTTCACGTTTTTCATGTAGTTTGATATTACGTAAATATATTCATTTTTACCAATATTTCGATACTATTTCATGTAGTATCACGATATGTGATTTGGCCTTCAAATCCCAGAATTTCGCATAATATCGCATTTCAAGCAAGTTTTTTTGCATTTTGTTTCGTACGAAAAATCATGGAATTTAGCAATATTTTAACGTTTATCATCTCCTTTTCCTTCATGTGATTTAAACAAAATATCATCGAATTAGGCAATATTTTGCCGTTTTCCACGTTTTTGTGAATTTTCCGTCCATGGGTTTTAATTCATATATAAAAGATAAAAATGATGCAAACACATAATTGATTAGATAATAACCTTAAATACTTCATTTTCAATCATTTATTTGTTTCTCGGTAAAATACTGAGTAAGATATTGAAAAGGGGAGAAGTTCGGTTTTTATTGCATATATCGACGTTTCAGCCGGATTAGAGCGGTTTTACGTGTACTTCTTCCCTCGTTAATATAAACGGAAAATCAAGAACATTTTAGTTATTTCTAATGAAAACACATTGTTTTTTTATCATTTGTATTGGAAACAACATTGTCATATGTCTTTTCTTGGATCTAAATAATACGAAACCTCGCTCTATGATTTGAAGTTAAAATCCTCAAATATGGTTATATAGTGACTTTTTTCACGTTTTTCATGTAGTTTGATATTACGTAAATATATTCATTTTTACCAATATTTCGATACTATTTCATGTAGTATCACGATATGTGATTTGGCCTTCAAATCCCAGAATTTCGCATAATATCGCATTTCAAGCAAGTTTTTTTGCATTTTGTTTCGTACGAAAAATCATGGAATTTAGCAATATTTTAACGTTTATCATCTCCTTTTCCTTCATGTGATTTAAACAAAATATCATCTAATTAGGCAATATTTTGCCGTTTTCCACGTTTTTGTGAATTTTCCGTCCATGGGTTTTAATTCATATATATAAGATAAAAATGATGCAAACACATAATTGATTAGATAATAACCTTAAATACTTCATTTTCAATCATCTATTTGTTTCTCGTTAAAATACTGAGTAAATTATTGAAAAGGGGAGAAGTTCTGTTTTTATTGCATATATCGACGTTTCAGCCGGAATAGAGCGATTTTCGTGTATATCTTCCATCGGTAATATAAACGGAAAACCAGGAACATTTTAGTTAATTCTAATGAAAACACCTTGATTTTTATCATTTGTATTGGAAACAACATTGTCATATGTCTTTTCTTGGATCCAAAAAATACGAAACCTCGCTCTATGATTTAAAGTTAAAATCCTCAAATATGTCTAAATAGTGACTTTTTTCACGTTTTTCATGTAGTTTGATATTACGTAAATATATTCATTTTTACCAATATTTCGATACTATTTCATGTAGTATCACGATATGTGATTTGGCCTTCAAATCTCAGAATTTCGCATAATATTGCATTTTAAGCAAGTTTTCTTGCATTTTGTTTCGAACGAAAAATCATCGAATTTAGCAATATTTTGACGTTTATCATCCCCTTTTCCTTTATTTGATTTAAACAAAATATCATCGAATTAGGCAATATTTTGCCGTTTTTCCACGTTTTTGTGAATTTTCAGTCTATGGGTATTAATTCATTATATATACGATAAAAATGATGCAAACACATAATTGATTAGATAATAACCTTAAATACTTCATTTTCAATCAACTATTTGTTTCTCGTTAAAATACTGAGTAAGATATTGAAAAGGCGAGAAGTTCTGTTTTTATTGCATATATCGACGTTTCAGCCGGAATAGAGCGGTTTTACGTGTACATCTTCCATCAGTAATATAAACGGAAAATCAGGAACATTTTAGTTAATTCTAATGAAAACACATTGATTTTTATCGTTTGTATTGGAAACAACATTGTCATATGTCTTTTCTTGGATCTAAATAATACGAAACCTCGCTCTATGATTCTAAGTTATAATCCTCAAATATGGTTAAATAGTGACTTTTTTCACGATTTTCATGTAGTTTGATATTACGTAAATATATTCATTTTTACCAATATTTCGATACTATTTCATGCAGTATCACGATATGTGATTTGGCCTTCAAATCTCAGAATTTCGCATAATATTCCATTTTAAGCAAGTTTTCTTGCATTTTGCTTCGTACGAAAAATCATCGAATTTAGCAATATTTTCACGTTTATCATCTCCTTTTCCTTCATGTGATTTAAACAAAATATCATCGAATTAGGCAACATTTTGCCGTTTTCCACGTTATTGTGAATTTTCAGTCCATGGATGTTAATTCATATATATATATACGATAAAAATGATGCAAACACATAATTGATTAGATAATAACCTTAAATACTTCATTTTCAATCATCTATTTGTTTCTCGGTAAAATACTGAGTAAGATATTGAAAAGGGGAGAAGTTCGGTTTTTATTGCATATATCGACGTTTCAGCCGGATTAGAGCGGTTTTACGTGTACTTCTTCCCTCGTTAATATAAACGGAAAATCAAGAACATTTAAGTTATTTCTAATGAAAACACATTGTTTTTTTATCATTTGTATTGGAAACAACATTGTCATATGTCTTTTCTTGGATCTAAATAATACGAAACCTCGCTCTATGATTTGAAGTTAAAATCCTCAAATATGGTTATATAGTGACTTTTTCACGTTTTTCATGTAGTTTGATATTACGTAAATATATTCATTTTTACCAATATTTCGATACTATTTCATGTAGTATCACGATATGTGATTTGGCCTTCAAATCCCAGAATTTCGCATAATATCGCATTTCAAGCAAGTTTTTTTGCATTTTGTTTCGTACGAAAAATCATGGAATTTAGCAATATTTTAACGTTTATCATCTCCTTTTCCTTCATGTGATTTAAACAAAATATCATCTAATTAGGCAATATTTTGCCGTTTTCCACGTTTTTGTGAATTTTCCGTCCATGGGTTTTAATTCATATATATAAGATAAAAATGATGCAAACACATAATTGATTAGATAATAACCTTAAATACTTCATTTTCAATCATCTATTTGTTTCTCGTTAAAATACTGAGTAAATTATTGAAAAGGGGAGAAGTTCTGTTTTTATTGCATATATCGACGTTTCAGCCGGAATAGAGCGATTTTCGTGTATATCTTCCATCGGTAATATAAACGGAAAACCAGGAACATTTTAGTTAATTCTAATGAAAACACTTTGATTTTTATCATTTGTATTGGAAACAACATTGTCATATGTCTTTTCTTGGATCCAAAAAATACGATACCTCGCTCTATGATTTAAAGTTAAAATCCTCAAATATGTCTAAATAGTGACTTTTTTCACGTTTTTCATGTAGTTTGATATTACGTAAATATATTCATTTTTACCATTATTTCGATACTATTTCATGTAGTATCACGATATGTGATTTGGCCTTCAAATCTCAGAATTTCGCATATTATTGCATTTTAAGCAAGTTTTCTTGCATTTTGTTTCGTACGAAAAATCATCGAATTTAGCAATATTTTGACGTTTATCATCCCCTTTTCCTTCATGTGATTTAAACAAAATATCATCGAATTAGGCAATATTTTGCCGTTTTCCACGTTTTTGTAAATTTTCAGTCCATGGGTATTAATTCATATATATATACGATAAAAATGATGCAAACACATAATTGATTAGATAATAACCTTAAATACTTCATTTTCAATCATCTATTTGTTTCTCGTTAAAATACTGAGTAAGATATTGAAAAGGGGAGAAGTTCGCTTTTTATTGCATATATCGACGTTTCAGCCGGATTAGAGCGGTTTTACGTGTACATCTTCCCTCGTTAATATAAACGGAAAATCAAGAACATTATAGTTAATTCTAATGAAAACACATTGTTTTTTATCATTTGTATTGGAAACAACATTGTCATATTTCTTTTCTTGGAACTAAATAATACGAAACCTCGCTCCATGATTTGAAGTTAAAATCCTCAAATATGGTGATATAGTGATTTTTTCACGTTTTTCATGTAGTTTGATATTACGTAAATATATTCATTTTTACCAATATTTCGATACTATTTCATACAGTATCACGATATGTGATTTGGCCTTCAAATCTCAGAATTTCGCATAATATTGCATTTTAAGCAAGTTTTCTTGCATTTTGCTTCGTACGAAAAATCATCGAATTTAGCAATATTTTAACGTTTATCATCTCCTTTTCCTTCATGTGATTTAAACAAAATATCATCGAATTAGGCAACATTTTGCCGTTTTCCACGTTATTGTGAATTTTCCGTCCATGGGTTTTAATTCATATATATAAGATAAAAATGATGCAAACACATAATTGATTAGATAATAACCTTAAATACTTCATTTTCAATCATCTATTTGTTTCTCGTTAAAATACTGAGTAAATTATTGAAAAATGGAGAAGTTCTGTTTTTATTGCATATATCGACGTTTCAGCCGGAATAGAGCGATTTTCGTGTATATCTTCCATCGGTAATATAAACGGAAAACCAGGAACATTTTAGTTAATTCTAATGAAAACACTTTGATTTTTATCATTTGTATTGGAAACAACATTGTCATATGTATTTTCTTGGATCCAAAAAATACGAAACCTCGCTCTATGATTTAAAGTTAAAATCCTCAAATATGTCTAAATAGTGACTTTTTTCACGTTTTTCATGTAGTTTGATATTACGTAAATATATTCATTTTTACCATTATTTCGATACTATTTCATGTAGTACCACGATATGTGATTTGGCCTTCAAATCTCAGAATTTCGCATATTATTGCCTTTTAAGCAAGTTTTCTTGCATTTTGTTTCGTACGAAAAATCATCGAATTTAGCAATATTTTGACGTTTATCATCCCCTTTTCCTTCATGTGATTTAAACAAAATATCATCGAATTAGGCAATATTTTGCCGTTTTCCACGTTTTTGTAAATTTTCAGTCCATGGGTATTAATTCATATATATATACGATAAAAATGATGCAAACACATAATTGATTAGATAATAACCTTAAATACTTCATTTTCAATCATCTATTTGTTTCTCGTTAAAATACTGAGTAAGATATTGAAAAGGGGAGAAGTTCGCTTTTTATTGCATATATCGACGTTTCAGCCGGATTAGAGCGGTTTTACGTGTACATCTTCCCTCGTTAATATAAACGTAAAATCAAGAACATTATAGTTAATTCTAATGAAAACACATTGTTTTTTTATCATTTGTATTGGAAACAACATTGTCATATGTCTTTTCATGGAACTAAATAATACTAAACCTCGCTCTATGATTTGAAGGTAAAATCCTCAAATATGGTAAAATAGTGACTTTTTCACGTTAATCATGTAGTTTGTTTTCCGCAAATATATTCATTTTTACCAATATTTCGATACTATTTCATGTAGTATCACGATATGTGATTTGGCCTTCAAATCTCAGAATTTCGCATAATATTGCATTTTAAGCAAGTTTTCTTGCATTTTGTTTCGTACGAAAAATCATCGTATTTAGCAATATTTTGACGTTTATCATCCCCTTTTCCTTTATTTGATTTAAACAAAATATCATCGAATTAGGCAATATTTTGCCGTTTTTCCACGTTTTTGTGAATTTTCAGTCTATGGGTATTAATTCATTATATATATGATAAAAATGATGCAAACACATAATTGATTACATAATAACCTTAAATACTTCATTTTCAATCAACTATTTGTTTCTCGTTAAAATACTGAGTAAGATATTGAAAAGGCGAGAAGTTCTGTTTTTATTGCATATATCGACGTTTCAGCCGGAATAGAGCGGTTTTACGTGTACATCTTCCATCAGTAATATAAACGGAAAATCAGGAACATTTTAGTTAATTCTAATGAAAACACATTGATTTTTATCGTTTGTATTGGAAACAACATTGTCATATGTCTTTTCTTGGATCTAAATAATACGAAACCTCGCTCCATGATTTGAAGTTAAATTCCTCAAATATGGTGATATAGTGATTTTTTCACGTTTTTCATGTAGTTTGATATTACGTAAATATATTCATTTTTACCAATATTTCGATACTATTTCATGCTGTATCACGATATGTGATTTGGCCTTCAAATCTCAGAATTTCGCATAATATTGCATTTTAAGCAAGTTTTCTTGCATTTTGCTTCGTACGAAAAATCATCGAATTTAGCAATATTTTAACGTTTATCATCTCCTTTTCCTTCATGTGATTTAAACAAAATATCATCGAATTAGGCAACATTTTGCCGTTTTCCACGTTATTGTGAATTTTCCGTCCATGGGTTTTAATTCATATATATAAGATAAAAATGATGCAAACACATAATTGATTAGATAATAACCTTAAATACTTCATTTTCAATCATCTATTTGTTTCTCGTTAAAATACTGAGTAAATTATTGAAAAGGGGAGAAGTTCTGTTTTTATTGCATATATCGACGTTTCAGCCGGAATAGAGCGATTTTCGTGTATATCTTCCATCGGTAATATAAACGGAAAACCAGGAACATTTTAGTTAATTCTAATGAAAACACTTTGATTTTTATCATTTGTATTGGAAACAACATTGTCATATGTATTTTCTTGGATCCAAAAAATACGAAACCTCGCTCTATGATTTAAAGTTAAAATCCTCAAATATGTCTAAATAGTGACTTTTTTCACGTTTTTCATGTAGTTTGATATTACGTAAATATATTCATTTTTACCATTATTTCGATACTATTTCATGTAGTACCACGATATGTGATTTGTCCTTCAAATCTCAGAATTTCGCATATTATTGCCTTTTAAGCAAGTTTTCTTGCATTTTGTTTCGTACGAAAAATCATCGAATTTAGCAATATTTTGACGTTTATCATCCCCTTTTCCTTCATGTGATTTAAACAAAATATCATCGAATTAGGCAATATTTTGCCGTTTTCCACGTTTTTGTAAATTTTCAGTCCATGGGTATTAATTCATTATATATATGATAAAAATGATGCAAACACATAATTGATTACATAATAACCTTAAATACTTCATTTTCAATCAACTATTTGTTTCTCGTTAAAATACTGAGTAAGATATTGAAAAGGCGAGAAGTTCTGTTTTTATTGCATATATCGACGTTTCAGCCGGAATAGAGCGGTTTTACGTGTACATCTTCCCTCGTTAATATAAACGGAAAATCAAGAACATTATAGTTAAATCTAATGAAAACAAATTGTTTTTTATCATTTGTATTGGAAACAACATTGTCATATGTCTTTTCTTGGAACTAAATAATACGAAACCTCGCTCTATGATTTAAAGTTAAAATCCTCAAATATGTCTAAATAGTGACTTTTTTCACGTTTTTCATGTAGTTTGATATTACGTAAATATATTCATTTTTACCAATATTTCGATACTATTTCATGCAGTATCACGATATGTGATTTGGCCTTCAAATCTCAGAATTTCGCATAATATTCCATTTTAAGCAAGTTTTCTTGCATTTTGCTTCGTACGAAAAATCATCGAATTTAGCAATATTTTCACGTTTATCATCTCCTTTTCCTTCATGTGATTTAAACAAAATATCATCGAATTAGGCAACATTTTGCCGTTTTCCACGTTATTGTGAATTTTCAGTCCATGGATGTTAATTCATATATATATATACGATAAAAATGATGCAAACACATAATTGATTAGATAATAACCTTAAATACTTCATTTTCAATCATCTATTTGTTTCTCGGTAAAATACTGAGTAAGGTATTGAAAAGGGGAGAAGTTCGGTTTTTATTGCATATATCGACGTTTCAGCCGGATTAGAGCGGTTTTACGTGTACTTCTTCCCTCGTTAATATAAACGGAAAATCAAGAACATTTAAGTTATTTCTAATGAAAACACATTGTTTTTTTATCATTTGTATTGGAAACAACATTGTCATATGTCTTTTCTTGGATCTAAATAATACGAAACCTCGCTCTATGATTTGAAGTTAAAATCCTCAAATATGGTTATATAGTGACTTTTTTCACGTTTTTCATGTAGTTTGATATTACGTAAATATATTCATTTTTACCAATATTTCGATACTATTTCATGTAGTATCACGATATGTGATTTGGCCTTCAAATCCCAGAATTTCGCATAATATCGCATTTCAAGCAAGTTTTTTTGCATTTTGTTTCGTACGAAAAATCATGGAATTTAGCAATATTTTAACGTTTATCATCTCCTTTTCCTTCATGTGATTTAAACAAAATATCATCGAATTAGGCAATATTTTGCCGTTTTCCACGTTTTTGTGAATTTTCCGTCCATGGGTTTTAATTCATATATATAAGATAAAAATGATGCAAACACATAATTGATTAGATAATAACCTTAAATACTTCATTTTCAATCATCTATTTGTTTCTCGTTAAAATACTGAGTAAATTATTGAAAAGGGGAGAAGTTCTGTTTTTATTGCATATATCGACGTTTCAGCCGGAATAGAGCGATTTTCGTGTATATCTTCCATCGGTAATATAAACGGAAAACCAGGAACATTTTAGTTAATTCTAATGAAAACACATTGTTTTTTATCATTTGTATTGGAAACAACATTGTCATATGTCTTTTCTTGGAACTAAATAATACGAAACCTCGCTCTATGATTTAAAGTTAAAATCCTCAAATATGGTGATATAGTGATTTTTTCACGTTTTTCATGTAGTTTGATATTACGTAAATATATTCATTTTTACCAATATTTCGATACTATTTCATGCAGTATCACGATATGTGATTTGGCCTTCAAATCTCAGAATTTCGCATAATATTGCATTTTAAGCAAGTTTTCTTGCATTTTGCTTCGTACGAAAAATCATCGAATTTAGCAATATTTTAACGTTTATCATCTCCTTTTCCTTCATGTGATTTAAACAAAATATCATCGAATTAGGCAACATTTTGCCGTTTTCCACGTTATTGTGAATTTTCAGTCCATGGATGTTAATTCATATATATATATATACGATAAAAATGATGCAAACACATAATTGATTAGATAATAACCTTAAATACTTCATTTTCAATCATCTATTTGTTTCTCGGTAAAATACTGAGTAAGATATTGAAAAGGGGAGAAGTTCGGTTTTTATTGCATATATCGACGTTTCAGCCGGATTAGAGCGGTTTTACGTGTACTTCTTCCCTCGTTAATATAAACGGAAAATCAAGAACATTTAAGTTATTTCTAATGAAAACACATTGTTTTTTATCATTTGTATTGGAAACAACATTGTCATATGTCTTTTCTTGGATCTAAATAATACAAACCTCGATCTATGATTTGAAGTTAAAATCCTCAAATATGGTTATATAGTGACTTTTTCACGTTTTTCATGTAGTTTGATATTACGTAAATATATTCATTTTTACCATTATTTCGATACTATTTCATGTAGTATCACGATATGTGATTTGGCCTTCAAATCTCAGAATTTCGCATATTATTGCATTTTAAGCAAGTTTTCTTGCATTTTGTTTCGTACGAAAAATCATCGAATTTAGCAATATTTTGACGTTTATCATCCCCTTTTCCTTCATGTGATTTAAACAAAATATCATCGAATTAGGCAATATTTTGCCGTTTTCCACGTTTTTGTAAATTTTCAGTCCATGGGTATTAATTCATATATATATACGATAAAAATGATGCAAACACATAATTGATTAGATAATAACCTTAAATACTTCATTTTCAATCATCTATTTGTTTCTCGTTAAAATACTGAGTAAGATATTGAAAAGGGGAGAAGTTCGCTTTTTATTGCATATATCGACGTTTCAGCCGGATTAGAGCGGTTTTACGTGTACATCTTCCCTCGTTAATATAAACGGAAAATCAAGAACATTATAGTTAATTCTAATGAAAACACATTGTTTTTTATCATTTGTATTGGAAACAACATTGTCATATTTCTTTTCTTGGAACTAAATAATACGAAACCTCGCTCCATGATTTGAAGTTAAAATCCTCAAATATGGTGATATAGTGATTTTTTCACGTTTTTCATGTAGTTTGATATTACGTAAATATATTCATTTTTACCAATATTTCGATACTATTTCATACAGTATCACGATATGTGATTTGGCCTTCAAATCTCAGAATTTCGCATAATATTGCATTTTAAGCAAGTTTTCTTCCATTTTGCTTCGTACGAAAAATCATCGAATTTAGCAATATTTTAACGTTTATCATCTCCTTTTCCTTCATGTGATTTAAACAAAATATCATCGAAGTAGACAACATTTTGCCGTTTTCCACGTTATTGTGAATTTTCCGTCCATGGGTTTTAATTCATATATATAAGATAAAAATGATGCAAACACATAATTGATTAGATAATAACCTTAAATACTTCATTTTCAATCATCTATTTGTTTCTCGTTAAAATACTGAGTAAATTATTGAAAAGGGGAGAAGTTCTGTTTTTATTGCATATATCGACGTTTCAGCCGGAATAGAGCGATTTTCGTGTATATCTTCCATCGGTAATATAAACGGAAAACCAGGAACATTTTAGTTAATTCTAATGAAAACACTTTGATTTTTATCATTTGTATTGGAAACAACATTGTCATATGTATTTTCTTGGATCCAAAAAATACGAAACCTCGCTCTATGATTTAAAGTTAAAATCCTCAAATATGTCTAAATAGTGACTTTTTTCACGTTTCTCATGTAGTTTGATATTACGTAAATATATTCATTTTTACCATTATTTCGATACTATTTCATGTAGTACCACGATATGTGATTTGGCCTTCAAATCTCAGAATTTCGCATATTATTGCCTTTTAAGCAAGTTTTCTTGCATTTTGTTTCGTACGAAAAATCATCGAATTTAGCAATATTTTGACGTTTATCACCCCCTTTTCCTTCATGTGATTTAAACAAAATATCATCGAATTAGGCAATATTTTGCCGTTTTCCACGTTTTTGTAAATTTTCAGTCCATGGGTATTAATTCATATATATATACGATAAAAATGATGCAAACACATAATTGATTAGATAATAACCTTAAATACTTCATTTTCAATCATCTATTTGTTTCTCGTTAAAATACTGAGTAAGATATTGAAAAGGGGAGAAGTTCGCTTTTTATTGCATATATCGACGTTTCAGCCGGATTAGAGCGGTTTTACGTGTACATCTTCCCTCGTTAATATAAACGTAAAATCAAGAACATTATAGTTAATTCTAATGAAAACACATTGTTTTTTTATCATTTGTATTGGAAACAACATTGTCATATGTCTTTTCATGGAACTAAATAATACTAAACCTCGCTCAATGATTTGAAGGTAAAATCCTCAAATATGGTAAAATAGTGACTTTTTCACGTTAATCATGTAGTTTGATATTACGCAAATATATTCATTTTTACCAATATTTCGATACTATTTCATGTAGTATCACGATATGTGATTTGGCCTTCAAATCTCAGAATTTCGCATAATATTGCATTTTAAGCAAGTTTTCTTGCATTTTGTTTCGTACGAAAAATCATCGTATTTAGCAATATTTTGACGTTTATCATCCCCTTTTCCTTTATTTGATTTAAACAAAATATCATCGAATTAGGCAATATTTTGCCGTTTTTCCACGTTTTTGTGAATTTTCAGTCTATGGGTATTAATTCATTATATATATGATAAAAATGATGCAAACACATAATTGATTACATAATAACCTTAAATACTTCATTTTCAATCAACTATTTGTTTCTCGTTAAAATACTGAGTAAGATATTGAAAAGGGGAGAAGTTCGGTTTTTATTGCATATATCGACGTTTCAGCCGGATTAGAGCGGTTTTACGTGTACTTCTTCCCTCGTTAATATAAACGGAAAATCAAAAACATTTTAGTTATTTCTAATGAAAACACATTGTTTTTTATCATTTGTATTGGAAACAACATTGTCATATGTCTTTTCTTGGAACTAAATAATACGAAACCTCGCTCTATGATTTGAAGTTAAAATCCTCAAATATGGTGATATAGTGATTTTTTCACGTTTTTCATGTAGTTTGATATTACGTAAATATATTCATTTTTACCAATATTTCGATACTATTTCATGCAGTATCACGATATGTGATTTGGCCTTCAAATCTCAGAATTTCGCATAATATTGCATTTTAAGCAAGTTTTCTTGCATTTTGCTTCGTACGAAAAATCATCGAATTTAGCAATATTTTAACGTTTATCATCTCCTTTTCCTTCATGTGATTTAAACAAAATATCATCGAATTAGGCAACATTTTGCCGTTTTCCACGTTATTGTGAATTTTCAGTCCATGGATGTTAATTCATATATATATATATATACGATAAAAATGATGCAAACACATAATTGATTAGATAATAACCTTAAATACTTCATTTTCAATCATCTATTTGTTTCTCGGTAAAATACTGAGTAAGATATTGAAAAGGCGAGAAGTTCGGTTTTTATTGCATATATCGACGTTTCAGCCGGATTAGAGCGGTTTTACGTGTACTTCTTCCCTCGTTAATATAAACGGAAAATCAAGAACATTTTAGTTATTTCTAATGAAAACACATTGTTTTTTATCATTTGTATTGGAAACAACATTGTCATATGTCTTTTCTTGGATCTAAATAATACGAAACCTCGATCTATGATTTGAAGTTAAAATCCTCAAATATGGTTATATAGTGACTTTTTTCACGTTTTTCATGTAGTTTGATATTACGTAAATATATTCATTTTTACCAATATTTCGATACTATTTCATGTAGTATCACGATATGTGATTTGGCCTTCAAATCCCAGAATTTCGCATAATATCGCATTTCAAGCAAGTTTTTTTGCATTTTGTTTCGTACGAAAAATCATCGAATTTAGCAATATTTTAACGTTTATCATCTCCTTTTCCTTCATGTGATTTAAACAAAATATCATCGAATTAGGCAATATTTTGCCGTTTTCCACGTTTTTGTGAATTTTCCGTCCATGGGTTTTAATTCATATATATAAGAGAAAAATGATGCAAACACATAATTGATTAGATAATAACCTTAAATACTTCATTTTCAATCATCTATTTGTTTCTCGTTAAAATACTGAGTAAATTATTGAAAAGGGGAGAAGTTCTGTTTTTATTGCATATATCGACGTTTCAGCCGGAATGGAGCGATTTTCGTGTATATCTTCCATCGGTAATATAAACGGAAAACCAGGAACATTTTAGTTAATTCTAATGAAAACACTTTGATTTTTATCATTTGTATTGGAAACAACATTGTCATATGTCTTTTCTTGGATCCAAAAAATACGAAACCTCGCTCTATGATTTAAAGTTAAAATCCTCAAATATGTCTAAATAGTGACTTTTTTCACGTTTTTCATGTAGTTTGATATTACGTAAATATATTCATTTTTACCAATATTTCGATACTATTTCATGTAGTATCACGATATGTGATTTGGCCTTCAAATCTCAGAATTTCGCATAATATTGCATTTTAAGCAAGTTTTCTTGCATTTTGTTTCGTACGAAAAATCATCGAATTTAGCAATATTTTGACGTTTATCATCCCCTTTTCCTTTATTTGATTAAAACAAAATATCATCGAATTAGGCAATATTTTGCCGTTTTTCCACGTTTTTGTGAATTTTCAGTCTATGGGTATTAATTCATTATATATACGATAAAAATGATGCAAACACATAATTGATTAGATAATAACCTTAAATACTTCATTTTCAATCAACTATTTGTTTCTCGTTAAAATACTGAGTAAGATATTGAAAAGGCGAGAAGTTCTGTTTTTATTGCATATATCGACGTTTCAGCCGGAATAGAGCGGATTTACGTGTACATCTTCCGTCAGTAATATAAACGGAAAATCAGGAACATTTTAGTTAATTCTAATGAAAACACATTGATTTTTATCGTTTGTATTGGAAACAATATTGTCATATGTCTTTTCTTGGATCTAAATAATACGAAACCTCGCTCTATGATTCTAAGTTATAATCCTCAAATATGGTTAAATAGTGACTTTTTTCACGATTTTCATGTAGTTTGATATTACGTAAATATATTCATTTTTACCAATATTTCGATACTATTTCATGTAGTATCACGATATGTGATTTGGCCTTGAAATCTCAGAATTTCGAATAATATTGCATTTTAAGCAAGTTTTCTTGCATTTTGTTTCGTACGAAAAATCATCGAATTTAGCAATATTTTTACGTTTATCATCCCCTTTTCCTTCATGTGATTTACACAAAATATCATCGAATTAGGCAATATTTTGCCGTTTTCCACGTTTTTGGGAATTTTCAGTCCATGGGTATTAATTCATATATATATACGATAAAAATGATGCAAACACATAATTGATTAGATAATAACCTTAAATACTTCATTTTCAATCATTTATTTGTTTCTCGTTAAAATACTGAGTAAGATATTGAAAAGGGGAGAAGTTCGGTTTTTATTGCATATATCGACGTTCAGCCGGATTAGAGCGGTTTTACGTGTACATCTTCCCTCGTTAATATAAACGGAAAATCAAGAACATTATAGTTAATTCTAATGAAAACACATTGTTTTTCATCATTTGTATTGGAAACAACATTGTCATATGTCTTTTCTTGGAACTAAATATTACGAAACCTCGCTCCATGATTTGAAGTTAAAATCCTCAAATATGGTGATATAGTGATTTTTTCACGTTTTTCATGTAGTTTGATATTACGTAAATATATTCATTTTTACCAATATTTCGATACTATTTCATGCAGTATCACGATATGTGATTTGGCCTTCAAATCTCAGAATTTCGCATAATATTGCATTTTAAGCAAGTTTTCTTGCATTTTGTTTCGTACGAAAAATCATCGAATTTAGCAATATTTTAACGTTTATCATCTCCTTTTCCTTCATGTGATTTAAACAAAATATCATCGAATTAGGCAATATTTTGCCGTTTTCCACGTTTTTGTGAATTTTCCGTCCATGGGTTTTAATTCATATATATAAGATAAAAATGATGCAAACACATAATTGATTAGATAATAACCTTAAATACTTCATTTTTAATCATCTATTTGTTTCTCGTTAAAATACTGAGTAAATTATTGAAAAGGGGAGAAGTTCTGTTTTTATTGCATATATCGACGTTTCAGCCGGAATAGAGCGATTTTCGTGTATATCTTTCATCGGTAATATAAACGGAAAACCAGGAACATTTTAGTTAATTCTAATGAAAACACTTTGATTTTTATCATTTGTATTGGAAACAACATTGTCATATGTCTTTTCTTGGATCCAAAAAATACGAAACCTCGCTCTATGATTTAAAGTTAAAATCCTCAAATATGTCTAAATAGTGACTTTTTTCACGTTTTTCATGTAGTTTGATATTACGTAAATATATTCATTTTTACCATTATTTCGATACTATTTCATGTAGTATCACGATATGTGCTTTGGCCTTCAAATCTCAGAATTTCGCATATTATTGCATTTTAAGCAAGTTTTCTTGCATTTTGTTTCGTACGAAAAATCATCGAATTTAGCAATATTTTGACGTTTATCATTCCCTTTTCCTTCATGTGATTTAAACAAAATATCATCGAATTAGGCAATATTTTGCCGTTTTCCACGTTTTTGTAAATTTTCAGTCCATATATCGTATTCATATATATATACGATAAAAATGATGCAAACACATAATTGATTAGATAATAACCTTAAATACTTCATTTTCAATCATCTATTTGTTTCTCGTTAAAATACTGAGTAAGATATTGAAAAGGGGAGAAGTTCGCTTTTTATTGCATATATCGACGTTTCAGCCGGATTAGAGCGGTTTTACGTGTACATCTTCCCTCGTTAATATAAACGGAAAATCAAGAACATTATAGTTAATTCTAATGAAAACACATTGTTTTTTTATCATTTGTATTGGAAACAACATTGTCATATGTCTTTTCATGGAACTAAATAATACTAAACCTCGCTCTATGATTTGAAGGTAAAATCCTCAAATATGGTAAAATAGTGATTTTTTCACGTTAATCATGTAGTTTGATATTACGCAAATATATTCATTTTTACCAATATTTCGATACTATTTCATGTAGTATCACGATATGTGATTTGGCCTTCAAATCTCAGAATTTCGCATAATATTGCATTTTAAGCAAGTTTTCTTGCATTTTGTTTCGTACGAAAAATCATCGAATTTAGCAATATTTTGACGTTTATCATCCCCTTTTCCTTTATTTGATTTAAACAAAACATCATCGAATTAGGCAATATTTTGCCGTTTTTCCACGTTTTTGTGAATTTTCAGTCTATGGGTATTAATTCATTATATATATGATAAAAATGATGCAAACACATAATTGATTACATAATAACCTTAAATACTTCATTTTCAATCAACTATTTGTTTCTCGTTAAAATACTGAGTAAGATATTGAAAAGGCGAGAAGTTCTGTTTTTATTGCATATATCGACGTTTCAGCCGGAATAGAGCGGTTTTACGTGTACATCTTCCATCAGTAATATAAACGGAAAATCAGGAACATTTTAGTTAATTCTAATGAAAACACATTGATTTTTATCGTTTGTATTGGAAACAACATTGTCATATGTCTTTTCTTGGATCTAAATAATACGAAACCTCGCTCCATGATTTGAAGTTAAATTCCTCAAATATGGTGATATAGTGATTTTTTCACGTTTTTCATGTAGTTTGATATTACGTAAATATATTCATTTTTACCAATATTTCGATACTATTTCATGCTGTATCACGATATGTGATTTGGCCTTCAAATCTCAGAATTTCGCATAATATTGCATTTTAAGCAAGTTTTCTTGCATTTTGCTTCGTACGAAAAATCATCGAATTTAGCAATATTTTAACGTTTATCATCTCCTTTTCCTTCATGTGATTTAAACAAAATATCATCGAATTAGGCAACATTTTGCCGTTTTCCACGTTATTGTGAATTTTCCGTCCATGGGTTTTAATTCATATATATAAGATAAAAATGATGCAAACACATAATTGATTAGATAATAACCTTAAATACTTCATTTTCAATCATCTATTTGTTTCTCGTTAAAATACTGAGTAAATTATTGAAAAGGGGAGAAGTTCTGTTTTTATTGCATATATCGACGTTTCAGCCGGAATAGAGCGATTTTCGTGTATATCTTCCATCGGTAATATAAACGGAAAACCAGGAACATTTTAGTTAATTCTAATGAAAACACTTTGATTTTTATCATTTGTATTGGAAACAACATTGTCATATGTATTTTCTTGGATCCAAAAAATACGAAACCTCGCTCTATGATTTAAAGTTAAAATCCTCAAATATGTCTAAATAGTGACTTTTTTCACGTTTTTCATGTAGTTTGATATTACGTAAATATATTCATTTTTACCATTATTTCGATACTATTTCATGTAGTACCACGATATGTGATTTGTCCTTTAAATCTCAGAATTTCGCATATTATTGCCTTTTAAGCAAGTTTTCTTGCATTTTGTTTCGTACGAAAAATCATCGAATTTAGCAATATTTTGACGTTTATCATCCCCTTTTCCTTCATGTGATTTAAACAAAATATCATCGAACTAGGCAATATTTTGCCGTTTTCCACGTTTTTGTAAATTTTCAGTCCATGGGTATTAATTCATTATATATATGATAAAAATGATGCAAACACATAATTGATTACATAATAACCTTAAATACTTCATTTTCAATCAACTATTTGTTTCTCGTTAAAATACTGAGTAAGATATTGAAAAGGCGAGAAGTTCTGTTTTTATTGCATATATCGACGTTTCAGCCGGAATAGAGCGGTTTTACGTGTACATCTTCCCTCGTTAATATAAACGGAAAATCAAGAACATTATAGTTAATTCTAATGAAAACACATTGTTTTTTATCATTTGTATTGGAAACAACATTGTCATATGTCTTTTCTTGGAACTAAATAATACGAAACCTCGCTCTATGATTTGAAGTTAAAATCCTCAAATATGGTGATATAGTGATTTTTTCACGTTTTTCATGTAGTTTGATATTACGTAAATATATTCATTTTTACCAATATTTCGATACTATTTCATGCAGTATCACGATATGTGATTTGGCCTTCAAATCTCAGAATTTCGCATAATATTGCATTTTAAGCAAGTTTTCTTGCATTTTGCTTCGTACGAAAAATCATCGAATTTAGCAATATTTTAACGTTTATCATCTCCTTTTCCTTCATGTGATATAAACAAAATATCATCGAATTAGGCAACATTTTGCCGTTTTTCACGTTATTGTGAATTTTCAGTCCATGGATGTTAATTCATATATATATATATACGATAAAAATGATGCAAACACATAATTGATTAGATAATAACCTTAAATACTTCATTTTCAATCATCTATTTGTTTCTCGGTAAAATACTGAGTAAGATATTGAAAAGGGGAGAAGTTCGGTTTTTATTGCATATATCGACGTTTCAGCCGGATTAGAGCGGTTTTACGTGTACTTCTTCCCTCGTTAATATAAACGGAAAATCAAGAACATTTTAGTTATTTCTAATGAAAACACATTGTTTTTTATCATTTGTATTGGAAACAACATTGTCATATGTCTTTTCTTGGATCTAAATAATACGAAACCTCGATCTATGATTTGAAGTTAAAATCATCAAATATGGTTATATAGTGACTTTTTTCACGTTTTTCATGTAGTTTGATATTACGTAAATATATTCATTTTTACCAATATTTCGATACTATTTCATGTAGTATCACGATATGTGATTTGGCCTTCAAATCCCAGAATTTCGCATAATATCGCATTTCAAGCAAGTTTTTTTGCATTCTGTTTCGTACGAAAAATCATCGAATTTAGCAATATTTTAACGTTTATCATCTCCTTTTCCTTCATGTGATTTAAACAAAATATCATCGAATTAGGCAATATTTTGCCGTTTTCCACGTTTTAGTGAATTTTCCGTCCATGGGTTTTAATTCATATATATAAGATAAAAATGATGCAAACACATAATTGATTAGATAATAACCTTAAATACTTCATTTTCAATCATCTATTTGTTTCTCCTTAAAATACTGAGTAAATTATTGAAAAGGGGAGAAGTTCTGTTTTTATTGCATATATCGACGTTTCAGCCGGAATAGAGCGATTTTCGTGTATATCTTCCATCGGTAATATAAACGGAAAACCAGGAACATTTTAGTTAATTCTAATGAAAACACTTTGATTTTTATCATTTGTATTGGAAACAACATTGTCATATGTCTTTTCTTGGATCCAAAAAATACGAAACCTCGCTCTATGATTTAAAGTTAAAATCCTCAAATATGTCTAAATAGTGACTTTTTTCACGTTTTTCATGTAGTTTGATATTACGTAAATATATTCATTTTTACCATTATTTCGATACTATTTCATGTAGTACCACGATATGTGATTTGGCCTTCAAATCTCAGAATTTCGCATATTATTGCCTTTTAAGCAAGTTTTCTTGCATTTTGTTTCGTACGAAAAATCATCGAATTTAGCAATATTTTGACGTTTATCATCCCCTTTTCCTTCATGTGATTTAAACAAAATATCATCGAATTAGGCAATATTTTGCCGTTTTCCACGTTTTTGTAAATTTTCAGTCCATGGGTATTAATTCATATATATATACGATAAAAATGATGCAAACACATAATTGATTAGATAATAACCTTAAATACTTCATTTTCAATCATCTATTTGTTTCTCGTTAAAATACTGAGTAAGATATTGAAAAGGGGAGAAGTTCGCTTTTTATTGCATATATCGACGTTTCAGCCGGATTAGAGCGGTTTTACGTGTACATCTTCCCTCGTTAATATAAACGGAAAATCAAGAACATTATAGTTAATTCTAATGAAAACACATTGTTTTTTTATCATTTGTATTGGAAACAACATTGTCATATGTCTTTTCATGGAACTAAATAATACGAAACCTCGCTCTATGATTTGAAGGTAAAATCCTCAAATATGGTAAAATAGTGACTTTTTCACGTTAATCATGTAGTTTGATATTACGCAAATATATTCATTTTTACCAATATTTCGATACTATTTCATGTAGTATCACGATATGTGATTTGGCCTTCAAATCTCAGAATTTCGCATAATATTGCATTTTAAGCAAGTTTTCTTGCATTTTGTTTCGTATGAAAAATCATCGAATTTAGCAATATTTTGACGTTTATCATCCCCTTTTCCTTTATTTGATTTAAACAAAATATCATCGAATTAGGCAATATTTTGCCGTTTTTCCACGTTTTTGTGAATTTTCAGTCTATGGGTATTAATTCATTATATATATGATAAAAATGATGCAAACACATAATTGATTACATAATAACCTTAAATACTTCATTTTCAATCAACTATTTGTTTCTCGTTAAAATACTGAGTAAGATATTGAAAAGGCGAGAAGTTCTGTTTTTATTGCATATATCGAAGTTTCAGCGGGAATAGAGCGGTTTTACGTGTACATCTTCCCTCGTTAATATAAACGGAAAATCAAGAACATTATAGTTAATTCTAATGAAAACACATTGTTTTTTATCATTTGTATTGGAAACAACATTGTCATATGTCTTTTCTTGGAACTAAATAATACGAAACCTCGCTCTATGATTTGAAGTTAAAATCCTCAAATATGGTGATATAGTGATTTTTTCACGTTTTTCATGTAGTTTGATATTACGTAAATATATTCATTTTTACCAATATTTCGATACTATTTCATGCAGTATCACGATATGTGATTTGGCCTTCAAATCTCAGAATTTCGCATAATATTGCATTTTAAGCAAGTTTTCTTGCATTTTGCTTCGTACGAAAAATCATCGAATTTAGCAATATTTTAACGTTTATCATCTCCTTTTCCTTCATGTGATTTAAACAAAATATCATCGAATTAGGCAACATTTTGCCGTTTTCCACGTTATTGTGAATTTTCAGTCCATGGATGTTAATTCATATATATATATACGATAAAAATGATGCAAACACATAATTGATTAGATAATAACCTTAAATACTTCATTTTCAATCATCTATTTGTTTCTCGGTAAAATACTGAGTAAGATATTGAAAAGGCGAGAAGTTCGGTTTTTATTGCATATATCGACGTTTCAGCCGGATTAGAGCGGTTTTACGTGTACTTCTTCCCTCGTTAATATAAACGGAAAATCAAGAACATTTTAGTTATTTCTAATGAAAACACATTGTTTTTTATCATTTGTATTGGAAACAACATTGTCATATGTCTTTTCTTGGATCTAAATAATACGAAACCTCGATCTATGATTTGAAGTTAAAATCCTCAAATATGGTTATATAGTGACTTTTTTCACGTTTTTCATGTAGTTTGATATTACGTAAATATATTCATTTTTACCAATATTTCGATACTATTTCATGTAGTATCACGATATGTGATTTGGCCTTCAAATCCCAGAATTTCGCATAATATCGCATTTCAAGCAAGTTTTTTGCATTTTGTTTCGTACGAAAAATCATCGAATTTAGCAATATTTTAACGTTTATCATCTCCTTTTCCTTCATGTGATTTAAACAAAATATCATCGAATTAGGCAATATTTTGCCGTTTTCCACGTTTATGTGAATTTTCCGTCCATGGGTTTTAATTCATATATATAAGAGAAAAATGATGCAAACACATAATTGATTAGATAATAACCTTAAATACTTCATTTTAAATCATCTATTTGTTTCTCGTTAAAATACTGAGTAAATTATTGAAAAGGGGAGAAGTTCTGTTTTTATTGCATATATCGACGTTTCAGCCGGAATAGAGCGATTTTCGTGTATATCTTCCATCGGTAATATAAACGGAAAACCAGGAACATTTTAGTTAATTCTAATGAAAACACTTTGATTTTTATCATTTGTATTGGAAACAACATTGTCATATGTCTTTTCTTGGATCCAAAAAATACGAAACCTCGCTCTATGATTTAAAGTTAAAATCCTCAAATATGTCTAAATAGTGACTTTTTTCACGTTTTTCATGTAGTTTGATATTACGTAAATATATTCATTTTTACCAATATTTCGATACTATTTCATGTAGTATCACGATATGTGATTTGGCCTTCAAATCTCAGAATTTCGCATAATATTGCATTTTAAGCAAGTTTTCTTGCATTTTGTTTCGTACGAAAAATCATCGAATTTAGCAATATTTTGACGTTTATCATCCCCTTTTCCTTTATTTGATTAAAACAAAATATCATCGAATTAGGCAATATTTTGCCGTTTTTCCACGTTTTCGTGAATTTTCAGTCTATGGGTATTAATTCATTATATATACGATAAAAATGATGCAAACACATAATTGATTAGATAATAACCTTATATACTTCATTTTCAATCAACTATTTGTTTCTCGTTAAAATACTGAGTAAGATATTGAAAAGGCGAGAAGTTCTGTTTTTATTGCATATATCGACGTTTCAGCCGGAATAGAGCGGATTTACGTGTACATCTTCCGTCAGTAATATAAACGGAAAATCAGGAACATTTTAGTTAATTCTAATGAAAACACATTGATTTTTATCGTTTGTATTGGAAACAATATTGTCATATGTCTTTTCTTGGATCTAAATAATACGAAACCTCGCTCTATGATTCTAAGTTATAATCCTCAAATATGGTTAAATAGTGACTTTTTTCACGATTTTCATGTAGTTTGATATTACGTAAATATATTCATTTTTACCAATATTTCGATACTATTTCATGTAGTATCACGATATGTGATTTGGCCTTGAAATCTCAGAATTTCGAATAATATTGCATTTTAAGCAAGTTTTCTTGCATTTTGTTTCGTACGAAAAATCATCGAATTTAGCAATATTTTTACGTTTATCATCCCCTTTTCCTTCATGTGATTTACACAAAATATCATCGAATTAGGCAATATTTTGCCGTTTTCCACGTTTTTGGGAATTTTCAGTCCATGGGTATTAATTCATATATATATACGATAAAAATGATGCAAACACATAATTGATTAGATAATAACCTTAAATACTTCATTTTCAATCATCTATTTGTTTCTCGGTAAAATACTGAGTAAGATATTGAAAAGGCGAGAAGTTCGGTTTTTATTGCATATATCGACGTTTCAGCCGGATTAGAGCGGTTTTACGTGTACTTCTTCCCTCGTTAATATAAACGGAAAATCAAGAACATTTTAGTTATTTCTAATGAAAACACATTGTTTTTTATCATTTGTATTGGAAACAACATTGTCATATGTCTTTTCTTGGATCTAAATAATACGAAACCTCGATCTATGATTTGAAGTTAAAATCCTCAAATATGGTTATATAGTGACTTTTTTCACGTTTTTCATGTAGTTTGATATTACGTAAATATATTCATTTTTACCAATATTTCGATACTATTTCATGTAGTATCACGATATGTGATTTGGCCTTCAAATCCCAGAATTTCGCATAATATCGCATTTCAAGCAAGTTTTTTTGCATTTTGTTTCGTACGAAAAATCATCGAATTTAGCAATATTTTAACGTTTATCATCTCCTTTTCCTTCATGTGATTTAAACAAAATATCATCGAATTAGGCAATATTTTGCCGTTTTCCACGTTTTTGTGAATTTTCCGTCCATGGGTTTTAATTCATATATATAAGAGAAAAATGATGCAAACACATAATTGATTAGATAATAACCTTAAATACTTCATTTTCAATCATCTATTTGTTTCTCGTTAAAATACTGAGTAAATTATTGAAAAGGGGAGAAGTTCTGTTTTTATTGCATATATCGACGTTTCAGCCGGAATAGAGCGATTTTCGTGTATATCTTCCATCGGTAATATAAACGGAAAACCAGGAACATTTTAGTTAATTCTAATGAAAACACTTTGATTTTTATCATTTGTATTGGAAACAACATTGTCATATGTCTTTTCTTGGATCCAAAAAATACGAAACCTCGCTCTATGATTTAAAGTTAAAATCCTCAAATATGTCTAAATAGTGACTTTTTTCACGTTTTTCATGTAGTTTGATATTACGTAAATATATTCATTTTTACCAATATTTCGATACTATTTCATGTAGTATCGCGATATGTGATTTGGCCTTCAAATCTCAGAATTTCGCATAATATTGCATTTTAAGCAAGTTTTCTTGCATTTTGTTTCGTACGAAAAATCATCGAATTTAGCAATATTTTGACGTTTATCATCCCCTTTTCCTTTATTTGATTAAAACAAAATATCATCGAATTAGGCAATATTTTGCCGTTTTTCCACGTTTTCGTGAATTTTCAGTCTATGGGTATTAATTCATTATATATACGATAAAAATGATGCAAACACATAATTGATTAGATAATAACCTTAAATACTTCATTTTCAATCAACTATTTGTTTCTCGTTAAAATACTGAGTAAGATATTGAAAAGGCGAGAAGTTCTGTTTTTATTGCATATATCGACGTTTCAGCCGGAATAGAGCGGATTTACGTGTACATCTTCCGTCAGTAATATAAACGAAAAATCAGGAACATTTTAGTTAATTCTAATGAAAACACATTGATTTTTATCGTTTGTATTGGAAACAATATTGTCATATGTCTTTTCTTGGATCTAAATAATACGAAACCTCGCTCTATGATTCTAAGTTATAATCCTCAAATATGGTTAAATAGTGACTTTTTTCACGATTTTCATGTAGTTTGATATTACGTAAATATATTCATTTTTACCAATATTTCGATACTATTTCATGTAGTATCACGATATGTGATTTGGCCTTGAAATCTCAGAATTTCGAATAATATTGCATTTTAAGCAAGTTTTCTTGCATTTTGTTTCGTACGAAAAATCATCGAATTTAGCAATATTTTTACGTTTATCATCCCCTTTTCCTTCATGTGATTTACACAAAATATCATCGAATTAGGCAATATTTTGCCGTTTTCCACGTTTTTGGGAATTTTCAGTCCATGGGTATTAATTCATATATATATACGATAAAAATGATGCAAACACATAATTGATTAGATAATAACCTTAAATACTTCATTTTCAATCATTTATTTGTTTCTCGTTAAAATACTGAGTAAGATATTGAAAAGGGGAGAAGTTCGGTTTTTATTGCATATATCGACGTTCAGCCGGATTAGAGCGGTTTTACGTGTACATCTTCCCTCGTTAATATAAACGGAAAATCAAGAACATTATAGTTAATTCTAATGAAAACACATTGTTTTTCATCATTTGTATTGGAAACAACATTGTCATATGTCTTTTCTTGGAACTAAATATTACGAAACCTCGCTCCATGATTTGAAGTTAAAATCCTCAAATATGGTGATATAGTGATTTTTTCACGTTTTTCATGTAGTTTGATATTACGTAAATATATTCATTTTTACCAATATTTCGATACTATTTCATGCAGTATCACGATATGTGATTTGGCCTTCAAATCTCAGAATTTCGCATAATATTGCATTTTAAGCAAGTTTTCTTGCATTTTGTTTCGTACGAAAAATCATCGAATTTAGCAATATTTTAACGTTTATCATCTCCTATTCCTTCATGTGATTTAAACAAAATATCATCGAATTAGGCAATATTTTGCCGTTTTCCACGTTTTTGTGAATTTTCCGTCCATGGGTTTTAATTCATATATATAAGATAAAAATGATGCAAACACATAATTGATTAGATAATAACCTTAAATACTTCATTTTTAATCATCTATTTGTTTCTCGTTAAAATACTGAGTAAATTATTGAAAAGGGGAGAAGTTCTGTTTTTATTGCATATATCGACGTTTCAGCCGGAATAGAGCGATTTTCGTCTATATCTTCCATCGGTAATATAAACGGAAAACCAGGAACATTTTAGTTAATTCTAATGAAAGCACTTTGATTTTTATCATTTGTATTGGAAACAACATTGTCATATGTCTTTTCTTGGATCCAAAAAATACGAAACCTCGCTCTATGATTTAAAGTTAAAATCCTCAAATATGTCTAAATAGTGACTTTTTTCACGTTTTTCATGTAGTTTGATATTACGTAAATATATTCATTTTTACCATTATTTCGATACTATTTCATGTAGTATCACGATATGTGCTTTGGCCTTCAAATCTCAGAATTTCGCATATTATTGCATTTTAAGCAAGTTTTCTTGCATTTTGTTTCGTACGAAAAATCATCGAATTTAGCAATATTTTGACGTTTATCATTCCCTTTTCCTTCATGTGATTTAAACAAAATATCATCGAATTAGGCAATATTTTGCCGTTTTCCACGTTTTTGTAAATTTTCAGTCCATATATCGTATTCATATATATATACGATAAAAATGATGCAAACACATAATTGATTAGATAATAACCTTAAATACTTCATTTTCAATCATCTATTTGTTTCTCGTTAAAATACTGAGTAAGATATTGAAAAGGGGAGAAGTTCGCTTTTTATTGCATAAATCGACGTTTCAGCCGGATTAGAGCGGTTTTACGTGTACATCTTCCCTCGTTAATATAAACGGAAAATCAAGAACATTATAGTTAATTCTAATGAAAACACATTGTTTTTTTATCATTTGTATTGGAAACAACATTGTCATATGTCTTTTCATGGAACTAAATAATACTAAACCTCGCTCTATGATTTGAAGGTAAAATCCTCAAATATGGTAAAATAGTGATTTTTTCACGTTAATCATGTAGTTTGATATTACGCAAATATATTCATTTTTACCAATATTTCGATACTATTTCATGTAGTATCACGATATTTGATTTGGCCTTGAAATCTCAGAATTTCGCATAATATCGCATTTCAAGCAAGTTTTTTTGCATTTTGTTTCGTACGAAAAATCATCGAATTTAGCAATATTTTAACGTTTATCATCTCCTTTTCCTTCATGTGATTTAAACAAAATATCATCGAATTAGGCAATATTTTGCCGTTTTCCACGTTTTTGTGAATTTTCCGTCCATGGGTTTTAATTCATATATATAAGATAAAAATGATGCAAACACATAATTGATTAGATAATAACCTTAAATACTTCATTTTCAATCATCTATTTGTTTCTCGTTAAAATACTGAGTAAATTATTGAAAAGGGGAGAAGTTCTGTTTTTATTGCATATATCGACGTTTCAGCCGGAATAGAGCGATTTTCGTGTACATCTTCCCTCGTTAATATAAACGGAAAACCAGGAACATTTTAGTTAATTCTAATGAAAACACTTTGATTTTTATCATTTGTATTGGAAACAACATTGTCATATGTCTTTTCTTGGATCCAAAAAATACGAAACCTCGCTCTATGATTTAAAGTTAAAATCCTCAAATATGTCTAAATAGTGACTTTTTTCACGTTTTTCATGTAGTTTGATATTACGTAAATATATTCATTTTTACCAATATTTCGATACTATTTCATGTAGTATCACGATATGTGATTTGGCCTTCAAATCTCAGAATTTCGCATAATATTGCATTTTAAGCAAGTTTTCTTGCATTTTGTTTCGTACGAAAAATCATCGAATTTAGCAATATTTTGACGTTTATCATCCCCTTTTCCTTTATTTGATTTAAACAAAACATCATCGAATTAGGCAATATTTTGCCGTTTTTCCACGTTTTTGTGAATTTTCAGTCTATGGGTATTAATTCATTATATATATGATAAAAATGATGCAAACACATAATTGATTACATAATAACCTTAAATACTTCATTTTCAATCAACTATTTGTTTCTCGTTAAAATACTGAGTAAGATATTGAAAAGGCGAGAAGTTCTGTTTTTATTGCATATATCGACGTTTCAGCCGGAATAGAGCGGTTTTACGTGTACATCTTCCCTCGTTAATATAAACGGAAAATCAAGAACATTATAGTTAATTCTAATGAAAACACATTGTTTTTTATCATTTGTATTGGAAACAACATTGTCATATGTCTTTTCTTGGAACTAAATAATACGAAACCTCGCTCTATGATTTGAAGTTAAAATCCTCAAATATGGTGATATAGTGATTTTTTCACGTTTTTCATGTAGTTTGATATTACGTAAATATATTCATTTTTACCAATATTTCGATACTATTTCATGCAGTATCACGATATGTGATTTGGCCTTCAAATCTCAGAATTTCGCATAATATTGCATTTTAAGCAAGTTTTCTTGCATTTTGCTTCGTACGAAAAATCATCGAATTTAGCAATATTTTAACGTTTATCATCTCCTTTTCCTTCATGTGATTTAAACAAAATATCATCGAATTAGGCAACATTTTGCCGTTTTCCACGTTATTGTGAATTTTCAGTCCATGGATGTTAATTCATATATATATATATATACGATAAAAATGATGCAAACACATAATTGATTAGATAATAACCTTAAATACTTCATTTTCAATCATCTATTTGTTTCTCGGTAAAATACTGAGTAAGATATTGAAAAGGGGAGAAGTTCGGTTTTTATTGCATATATCGACGTTTCAGCCGGATTAGAGCGGTTTTACGTGTACTTCTTCCCTCGTTAATATAAACGGAAAATCAAGAACATTTTAGTTATTTCTAATGAAAACACATTGTTTTTTATCATTTGTATTGGAAACAACATTGTCATATGTCTTTTCTTGGATCTAAATAATACGAAACCTCGATCTATGATTTGAAGTTAAAATCCTCAAATATGGTTATATAGTGACTTTTTTCACGTTTTTCATGTAGTTTGATATTACGTAAATATATTCATTTTTACCAATATTTCGATACTATTTCATGTAGTATCACGATATGTGATTTGGCCTTCAAATCCCAGAATTTCGCATAATATCGCATTTCAAGCAAGTTTTTTTGCATTTTGTTTCGTACGAAAAATCATCGAATTTAGCAATATTTTAACGTTTATCATCTCCTTTTCCTTCATGTGATTTAAACAAAATATCATCGAATTAGGCAATATTTTGCCGTTTTCCACGTTTTTGTGAATTTTCCGTCCATGGGTTTTAATTCATATATATAAGATAAAAATGATGCAAACACATAATTGATTAGATAATAACCTTAAATACTTCATTTTCAATCATCTATTTGTTTCTCGTTAAAATACTGAGTAAATTATTGAAAAGGGGAGAAGTTCTGTTTTTATTGCATATATCGACGTTTCAGCCGGAATAGAGCGATTTTCGTGTATATCTTCCATCGGTAATATAAACGGAAAACCAGGAACATTTTAGTTAATTCTAATGAAAACACTTTGATTTTTATCATTTGTATTGGAAACAACATTGTCATATGTCTTTTCTTGGATCCAAAAAATACGAAACCTCGCTCTATGATTTAAAGTTAAAATCCCCAAATATGTCTAAATAGTGACTTTTTTCACGTTTTTCATGTAGTTTGATATTACGTAAATATATTCATTTTTACCAATATTTCGATACTATTTCATGTAGTATCACGATATGTGATTTGGCCTTCAAATCTCAGAATTTCGCATAATATTGCATTTTAAGCAAGTTTTCTTGCATTTTGTTTCGTACGAAAAATCATCGAATTTAGCAATATTTTGACGTTTATCATCCCCTTTTCCTTTATTTGATTAAAACAAAATATCATCGAATTAGGCAATATTTTGCCGTTTTTCCACGTTTTTGTGAATTTTCAGTCTATGGGTATTAATTCATTGTATATACGATAAAAATGATGCAAACACATAATTGATTAGATAATAACCTTAAATACTTCATTTTCAATCAACTATTTGTTTCTCGTTAAAATACTGAGTAAGATATTGAAAAGGCGAGAAGTTCTGTTTTTATTGCATATATCGACGTTTCAGCCGGAATAGAGCGGTTTTACGTGTACATCTTCCGTCAGTAATATAAACGGAAAATCAGGAACATTTTAGTTAATTCTAATGAAAACACATTGATTTTTATCGTTTGTATTGGAAACAATATTGTCATATGTCTTTTCTTGGATCTAAATAATACGAAACCTCGCTCTATGATTCTAAGTTATAATCCTCAAATATGGTTAAATAGTGACTTTTTTCACGATTTTCATGTAGTTTGATATTACGTAAATATATTCACTTTTACCAATATTTCGATACTATTTCATGTAGTATCACGATATGTGATTTGGCCTTGAAATCTCAGAATTTCGAATAATATTGCATTTTAAGCAAGTTTTCTTGCATTTTGTTTCGTACGAAAAATCATCGAATTTAGCAATATTTTTACGTTTATCATCCCCTTTTCCTTCATGTGATTTACACAAAATATCATCGAATTAGGCAATATTTTGCCGGTTTCCACGTTTTTGTAAATTTTCAGTCCATGGGTATTAATTCATATATATATACGATAAAAATGATGCAAACACATAATTGATTAGATTAACCTTAAATACTTCATTTTCAATCATCTATTTGTTTCTCGTTAAAATACTGAGTAAGATATTGAAAAGGGGAGAAGTTCGCTTTTTATTGCATATATCGACGTTTCAGCCGGATTAGAGCGGTTTTACGTGTACATCTTCCCTCGTTAATATAAACGGAAAATCAAGAACATTATAGTTAATTCTAATGAAAACACATTGTTTTTTATCATTTGTATTGGAAACAACATTGTCATATTTCTTTTCTTGGAACTAAATAATACGAAACCTCGCTCCATGATTTGAAGTTAAAATCCTCATATATGGTGATATAGTGATTTTTTCACGTTTTTCATGTAGTTTGATATTACGTAAATATATTCATTTTTACCAATATTTCGATACTATTTCATGCAGTATCACGATATGTGATTTGGCCTTCAAATCTCAGAATTTCGCATAATATTGCATTTTAAGCAAGTTTTCTTGCATTTTGCTTCGTACGAAAAATCATCGAATTTAGCAATATTTTAACGTTTATCATCTTCTTTTCCTTCATGTGATTTAAACAAAATATCATCGAATTAGGCAACATTTTGCCGTTTTCCACGTTATTGTGAATTTTCAGTCCATGGATGTTAATTCATATATATATATACGATAAAAATGATGCAAACACATAATTGATTAGATAATAACCTTAAATACTTCATTTTCAATCATCTATTTGTTTCTCGGTAAAATACTGAGTAAGATATTGAAAAGGGGAGAAGTTCGGTTTTTATTGCATATATCGACGTTTCAGCCGGATTAGAGCGGTTTTACGTGTACTTCTTCCCTCGTTAATATAAACGGAAAATCAAGAACATTTTAGTTATTTCTAATGAAAACACATTGTTTTTTATCATTTGTATTGGAAACAACATTGTCATATGTCTTTTCTTGGATCTAAATAATACGAAACCTCGATCTATGATTTGAAGTTAAAATCCTCAAATATGGTTATATAGTGACTTTTTTCACGTTTTTCATGTAGTTTGATATTACGTAAATATATTCATTTTTACCAATATTTCGATACTATTTCATGTAGTATCACGATATGTGATTTGGCCTTCAAATCTCAGAATTTCGCATAATATTGCATTTTAAGCAAGTTTTTTTGCATTTTGTTTCGTACGAAAAATCATCGAATTTAGCAATATTTTAACGTTTATCATCTCCTTTTCCTTCATGTGATTTAAACAAAATATCATCGAATTAGGCAATATTTTGCCGTTTTCCACGTTTTTGTGAATTTTCCGTCCATGGGTTTTAATTCATATATATAAGATAAAAATGATGCAAACACATAATTGATTAGATAATAACCTTAAATACTTCATTTTCAATCATCTATTTGTTTCTCGTTAAAATACTGAGTAAATTATTGAAAAGGGGAGAAGTTCTGTTTTTATTGCATATATCGACGTTTCAGCCGGAATAGAGCGATTTTCGTGTATATCTTCCATCGGTAATATAAACGGAAAACCAGGAACATTTTAGTTAATTCTAATGAAAACACATTGTTTTTTATCATTTGTATTGGAAACAACATTGTCATATGTCTTTTCTTGGAACTAAATAATACGAAACCTCGCTCTATGATTTAAAGTTAAAATCCTCAAATATGGTGATATAGTGATTTTTTCACGTTTTTCATGTAGTTTGATATTACGTAAATATATTCATTTTTACCAATATTTCGATACTATTTCATGCAGTATCACGATATGTGATTTGGCCTTCAAATCTCAGAATTTCGCATAATATTGCATTTTAAGCAAGTTTTCTTGCATTTTGCTTCGTACGAAAAATCATCGAATTTAGCAATATTTTAACGTTTATCATCTCCTTTTCCTTCATGTGATTTAAACAAAATATCATCGAATTAGGCAACATTTTGCCGTTTTCCACGTTATTGTGAATTTTCAGTCCATGGATGTTAATTCATATATATATATATACGATAAAAATGATGCAAACACATAATTGATTAGATAATAACCTTAAATACTTCATTTTCAATCATCTATTTGTTTCTCGGTAAAATACTGAGTAAGATATTGAAAAGGGGAGAAGTTCGGTTTTTATTGCATATATCGACGTTTCAGCCGGATTAGAGCGGTTTTACGTGTACTTCTTCCCTCGTTAATATAAACGGAAAATCAAGAACATTTAAGTTATTTCTAATGAAAACACATTGTTTTTTATCATTTGTATTGGAAACAACATTGTCATATGTCTTTTCTTGGATCTAAATAATACGAAACCTCGATCTATGATTTGAAGTTAAAATCCTCAAATATGGTTATATAGTGACTTTTTTCACGTTTTTCATGTAGTTTGATATTACGTAAATATATTCATTTTTACCAATATTTCGATACTATTTCATGTAGTATCACGATATGTGATTTGGCCTTCAAATCCCAGAATTTCGCATAATATCGCATTTCAAGCAAGTTTTTTTGCATTTTGTTTCGTACGAAAAATCATCGAATTTAGCAATATTTTGACGTTTATCATCCCCTTTTCCTTTATTTGATTTAAACAAAATATCATCGAATTAGGCAATATTTTGCCGTTTTTCCACGTTTTTGTGAATTTTCAGTCTATGGGTATTAATTCATTATATATATGATAAAAATGATGCAAACACATAATTGATTACATAATAACCTTAAATACTTCATTTTCAATCAACTATTTGTTTCTCGTTAAAATACTGAGTAAATTATTGAAAAGGGGAGAAGTTCTGTTTTTATTGCATATATCGACGTTTCAGCCGGAATAGAGCGATTTTCGTGTATATCTTCCATCGGTAATATAAACGGAAAACCAGGAACATTTTAGTTAATTCTAATGAAAACACTTTGATTTTTATCATTTGTATTGGAAACAACATTGTCATATGTCTTTTCTTGGATCCAAAAAATACGAAACCTCGCTCTATGATTTAAAGTTAAAATCCTCAAATATGTCTAAATAGTGACTTTTTTTCACGTTTTTCATGTAGTTTGATATTACGTAAATATATTCATTTTTACCAATATTTCGATACTATTTCATGTAGTATCACGATATGTGATTTGGCATTCAAATCTCAGAATTTCGCATAATATTGCATTTTAAGCAAGTTTTCGTGCATTTTGTTTCGTACGAAAAATCATCGAATTTAGCAATATTTTGACGTTTATCATCCCCTTTTCCTTTATTTGATTAAAACAAAATATCATCGAATTAGGCAATATTTTGCCGTTTTTCCACGTTTTTGTGAATTTTCAGTCTATGGGTATTAATTCATTATATATACGATAAAAATGATGCAAACACATAATTGATTAGATAATAACCTTAAATACTTCATTTTCAATCAACTATTTGTTTCTCGTTAAAATACTGAGTAAGATATTGAAAAGGCGAGAAGTTCTGTTTTTATTGCATATATCGACGTTTCAGCCGGAATAGAGCGGTTTTACGTGTACATCTTCCGTCAGTAATATAAACGGAAAATCAGGAACATTTTAGTTAATTCTAATGAAAACACATTGATTTTTATCGTTTGTATTGGAAACAATATTGTCATATGTCTTTTCTTGGATCTAAATAATACGAAACCTCGCTCTATGATTCTAAGTTATAATCCTCAAATATGGTTAAATAGTGACTTTTTTCACGATTTTCATGTAGTTTGATATTACGTAAATATATTCATTTTTACCAATATTTCGATACTATTTCATGTAGTATCACGATATGTGATTTGGCCTTGAAATCTCAGAATTTCGAATAATATTGCATTTTAAGCAAGTTTTCTTGCATTTTGTTTCGTACGAAAAATCATCGAATTTAGCAATATTTTTACGTTTATCATCCCCTTTTCCTTCATGTGATTTACACAAAATATCATCGAATTAGGCAATATTTTGCCGTTTTCCACGTTTTTGGGAATTTTCAGTCCATGGGTATTAATTCATATATATATACGATAAAAATGATGCAAACACATAATTGATTAGATAATAACCTTAAATACTTCATTTTCAATCATTTATTTGTTTCTCGTTAAAATACTGAGTAAGATATTGAAAAGGGGAGAAGTTCGGTTTTTATTGCATATATCGACGTTCAGCCGGATTAGAGCGGTTTTACGTGTACATCTTCCCTCGTTAATATAAACGGAAAATCAAGAACATTATAGTTAATTCTAATGAAAACACATTGTTTTTTATCATTTGTATTGGAAACAACATTGTCATATGTCTTTTCTTAGAACTAAATATTTCGAAACCTCGCTCCATGATTTGAAGTTAAAATCCTCAAATATGGTGATATAGTGATTTTTTCACGTTTTTCATGTAGTTTGATATTACGTAAATATATTCATTTTTACCAATATTTCGATACTATTTCATGCAGTATCACGATATGTGATTTGGCCTTCAAATCTCAGAATTTCGCATAATATTGCATTTTAAGCAAGTTTTCTTGCATTTTGCTTCGTACGAAAAATCATCGAATTTAGCAATATTTTAACGTTTATCATCTCCTTTTCCTTCATGTGATTTAAACAAAATATCATCGAATTAGGCAACATTTTGCCGTTTTCCACGTTATTGTGAATTTTCAGTCCATGGATGTTAATTCATATATATATATATACGATAAAAATGATGCAAACACATAATTGATTAGATAATAACCTTAAATACTTCATTTTCAATCATCTATTTGTTTCTCGGTAAAATACTGAGTAAGATATTGAAAAGGGGAGAAGTTCGGTTTTTATTGCATATATCGACGTTTCAGCCGGATTAGAGCGGTTTTACGTGTACTTCTTCCCTCGTTAATATAAACGGAAAATCAAGAACATTTTAGTTATTTCTAATGAAAACACATTGTTTTTTATCATTTGTATTGGAAACAACATTGTCATATGTCTTTTCTTGGATCTAAATAATACGAAACCTCGCTCTATGATTTGAAGTTAAAATCCTCAAATATGGTTATATAGTGACTTTTTTCACGTTTTTCATGTAGTTTGATATTACGTAAATATATTCATTTTTACCAATATTTCGATACTATTTCATGTAGTATCACGATATGTGATTTGGCCTTCAAATCCCAGAATTTCGCATAATATCGCATTTCAAGCAAGTTTTTTTGCATTTTGTTTCGTACGAAAAATCATCGAATTTAGCAATATTTTAACGTTTATCATCTCCTTTTCCTTCATGTGATTTAAACAAAATATCATCGAATTAGGCAATATTTTGCCGTTTTCCACGTTTTTGTGAATTTTCCGTCCATGGGTTTTAATTCATATATATAAGATATGATGCAAACACATAATTGATTAGATAATAACCTTAAATACTTCATTTCCAATCATCTATTTGTTTCTCGTTAAAATACTGAGTAAATTATTGAAAAGGGGAGAAATTCTGTTTTTATTGCATATATCGACGTTTCAGCCGGAATAGAGCGATTTTCGTGTATATCTTCCATCGGTAATATAAACGGAAAACCAGGAACATTTTAGTTAATTCTAATGAAAACACTTTGATTTTTATCATTTGTATTGGAAACAACATTGTCATATGTCTTTTCTTGGATCCAAAAAATACGAAACCTCGCTCTATGATTTAAAGTTAAAATCCTCAAATATGTCTAAATAGTGACTTTTTTCACGTTTTTCATGTAGTTTGATATTACGTAAATATATTCATTTTTACCATTATTTCGATACTATTTCATGTAGTATCACGATATGTGCTTTGGCCTTCAAATCTCAGAATTTCGCATATTATTGCATTTTAAGCAAGTTTTCTTGCATTTTGTTTCGTACGAAAAATCATCGAATTTAGCAATATTTTGACGTTTATCATCCCCTTTTCCTTCATGTGATTTAAACAAAATATCATCGAATTAGGCAATATTTTGCCGTTTTCCACGTTTTTGTAAATTTTCAGTCCATGGGTATTAATTCATATATATATACGATAAAAATGATGCAAACACATAATTGATTAGATAATAACCTTAAATACTTCATTTTCAATCATCTATTTGTTTCTCGTTAAAATACTGAGTAAGATATTGAAAAGGGGAGACGTTCGCTTTTTATTGCATATATCGACGTTTCAGCCGGATTAGAGCGGTTTTACGTGTACATCTTCCCTCGTTAATATAAACGGAAAATCAAGAACATTATAGTTAATTCTAATGAAAACACATTGTTTTTTATCATTTGTATTGGAAACAACATTGTCATATTTCTTTTCTTGGAACTAAATAATACGAAACCTCGCTCCATGATTTGAAGTTAAAATCCTCATATATGGTGATATAGTGATTTTTTCACGTTTTTCATGTAGTTTGATATTACGTAAATATATTCATTTTTACCAATATTTCGATACTATTTCATGCAGTATCACGATATGTGATTTGGCCTTCAAATCTCAGAATTTCGCATAATATTGCATTTTAAGCAAGTTTTCTTGCATTTTGCTTCGTACGAAAAATCATCGAATTTAGCAATATTTTAACGTTTATCATCTCCTTTTCCTTCATGTGATTTAAACAAAATATCATCGAATTAGGCAACATTTTGCCGTTTTCCACGTTATTGTGAATTTTCAGTCCATGGATGTTAATTCATATATATATATACGATAAAAATGATGCAAACACATAATTGATTAGATAATAACCTTAAATACTTCATTTTCAATCATCTATTTGTTTCTCAATAAAATACTGAGTAAGATATTGAAAAGGGGAGAAGTTCTGTTTTTATTGCATATATGGACGTTTCAGCCGGAATAGAGCGATTTTCGTGTATATCTTCCATCGGTAATATAAACGGAAAACCAGGAACATTTTAGTTAATTCTAATGAAAACACTTTGATTTTTATCATTTGTATTGGAAACAACATTGTCATATGTATTTTCTTGGATCCAAAAAATACGAAACCTCGCTCTATGATTTAAAGTTAAAATCCTCAAATATGTCTAAATAGTGACTTTTTTCACGTTTTTCATGTAGTTTGATATTACGTAAATATATTCATTTTTACCATTATTTCGATACTATTTCATGTAGTACCACGATATGTGATTTGGCCTTCAAATCTCAGAATTTCGCATATTATTGCATTTTAAGCAAGTTTTCTTGCATTTTGTTTCGTACGAAAAATCATCGAATTTAGCAATATTTTGACGTTTATCATCCCCTTTTCCTTCATGTGATTTAAACAAAATATCATCGAATTAGGCAATATTTTGCCGTTTTCCACGTTTTTGTAAATTTTCAGTCCATGGGTATTAATTCATATATATATACGATAAAAATGATGCAAACACATAATTGATTAGATAATAACCTTAAATACTTCATTTTCAATCATCTATTTGTTTCTCGTTAAAATACTGAGTAAGATATTGAAAAGGGGAGAAGTTCGCTTTTTATTGCATATATCGACGTTTCAGCCGGATTAGAGCGGTTTTACGTGTACATCTTCCCTCGTTAATATAAACGGAAAATCAAGAACATTATAGTTAATTCTAATGAAAACACATTGTTTTTTTATCATTTGTATTGGAAACAACATTGTCATTCGTCTTTTCATGGAACTAAATAATACTAAACCTCGCTCTATGATTTGAAGGTAAAATCCTCAAATATGGTAAAATAGTGACTTTTTCACGTTAATCATGTAGTTTGATATTACGCAAATATATTCATTTTTACCAATATTTCGATACTATTTCATGTAGTATCACGATATGTGATTTGGCCTTCAAATCTCAGAATTTCGCATAATATTGCATTTTAAGCAAGTTTTCTTGCATTTTGTTTCGTACGAAAAATCATCGAATTTAGCAATATTTTGACGTTTATCATCCCCTTTTCCTTTATTTGATTTAAACAAAATATCATCGAATTAGGCAATATTTTGCCGTTTTTCCACGTTTTTGTGAATTTTCAGTCTATGGGTATTAATTCATTATATATATGATAAAAATGATGCAAACACATAATTGATTACATAATAACCTTAAATACTTCATTTTCAATCAACTATTTGTTTCTCGTTAAAATACTGAGTAAATTATTGAAAAGGGGAGAAGTTCTGTTTTTATTGCATATATCGACGTTTCAGCCGGAATAGAGCGATTTTCGTGTATATCTTCCATCGGTAATATAAACGGAAAACCAGGAACATTTTAGTTAATTCTAATGAAAACACTTTGATTTTTATCATTTGTATTGGAAACAACATTGTCATATGTCTTTTCTTGGATCCAAAAAATACGAAACCTCGCTCTATGATTTAAAGTTAAAATCCTCAAATATGTCTAAATAGTGACTTTTTTTCACGTTTTTCATGTAGTTTGATATTACGTAAATATATTCATTTTTACCAATATTTCGATACTATTTCATGTAGTATCACGATATGTGATTTGGCATTCAAATCTCAGAATTTCGCATAATATTGCATTTTAAGCAAGTTTTCGTGCATTTTGTTTCGTACGAAAAATCATCGAATTTAGCAATATTTTGACGTTTATCATCCCCTTTTCCTTTATTTGATTAAAACAAAATATCATCGAATTAGGCAATATTTTGCCGTTTTTCCACGTTTTTGTGAATTTTCAGTCTATGGGTATTAATTCATTATATATACGATAAAAATGATGCAAACACATAATTGATTAGATAATAACCTTAAATACTTCATTTTCAATCAACTATTTGTTTCTCGTTAAAATACTGAGTAAGATATTGAAAAGGCGAGAAGTTCTGTTTTTATTGCATATATCGACGTTTCAGCCGGAATAGAGCGGTTTTACGTGTACATCTTCCGTCAGTAATATAAACGGAAAATCAGGAACATTTTAGTTAATTCTAATGAAAACACATTGATTTTTATCGTTTGTATTGGAAACAATATTGTCATATGTCTTTTCTTGGATCTAAATAATACGAAACCTCGCTCTATGATTCTAAGTTATAATCCTCAAATATGGTTAAATAGTGACTTTTTTCACGATTTTCATGTAGTTTGATATTACGTAAATATATTCATTTTTACCAATATTTCGATACTATTTCATGTAGTATCACGATATGTGATTTGGCCTTGAAATCTCAGAATTTCGAATAATATTGCATTTTAAGCAAGTTTTCTTGCATTTTGTTTCGTACGAAAAATCATCGAATTTAGCAATATTTTTACGTTTATCATCCCCTTTTCCTTCATGTGATTTACACAAAATATCATCGAATTAGGCAATATTTTGCCGTTTTCCACGTTTTTGGGAATTTTCAGTCCATGGGTATTAATTCATATATATATACGATAAAAATGATGCAAACACATAATTGATTAGATAATAACCTTAAATACTTCATTTTCAATCATTTATTTGTTTCTCGTTAAAATACTGAGTAAGATATTGAAAAGGGGAGAAGTTCGGTTTTTATTGCATATATCGACGTTCAGCCGGATTAGAGCGGTTTTACGTGTACATCTTCCCTCGTTAATATAAACGGAAAATCAAGAACATTATAGTTAATTCTAATGAAAACACATTGTTTTTTATCATTTGTATTGGAAACAACATTGTCATATGTCTTTTCTTAGAACTAAATATTTCGAAACCTCGCTCCATGATTTGAAGTTAAAATCCTCAAATATGGTGATATAGTGATTTTTTCACGTTTTTCATGTAGTTTGATATTACGTAAATATATTCATTTTTACCAATATTTCGATACTATTTCATGCAGTATCACGATATGTGATTTGGCCTTCAAATCTCAGAATTTCGCATAATATTGCATTTTAAGCAAGTTTTCTTGCATTTTGCTTCGTACGAAAAATCATCGAATTTAGCAATATTTTAACGTTTATCATCTCCTTTTCCTTCATGTGATTTAAACAAAATATCATCGAATTAGGCAACATTTTGCCGTTTTCCACGTTATTGTGAATTTTCAGTCCATGGATGTTAATTCATATATATATATATACGATAAAAATGATGCAAACACATAATTGATTAGATAATAACCTTAAATACTTCATTTTCAATCATCTATTTGTTTCTCGGTAAAATACTGAGTAAGATATTGAAAAGGGGAGAAGTTCGGTTTTTATTGCATATATCGACGTTTCAGCCGGATTAGAGCGGTTTTACGTGTACTTCTTCCCTCGTTAATATAAACGGAAAATCAAGAACATTTTAGTTATTTCTAATGAAAACACATTGTTTTTTATCATTTGTATTGGAAACAACATTGTCATATGTCTTTTCTTGGATCTAAATAATACGAAACCTCGCTCTATGATTTGAAGTTAAAATCCTCAAATATGGTTATATAGTGACTTTTTTCACGTTTTTCATGTAGTTTGATATTACGTAAATATATTCATTTTTACCAATATTTCGATACTATTTCATGTAGTATCACGATATGTGATTTGGCCTTCAAATCCCAGAATTTCGCATAATATCGCATTTCAAGCAAGTTTTTTTGCATTTTGTTTCGTACGAAAAATCATCGAATTTAGCAATATTTTAACGTTTATCATCTCCTTTTCCTTCATGTGATTTAAACAAAATATCATCGAATTAGGCAATATTTTGCCGTTTTCCACGTTTTTGTGAATTTTCCGTCCATGGGTTTTAATTCATATATATAAGATATGATGCAAACACATAATTGATTAGATAATAACCTTAAATACTTCATTTCCAATCATCTATTTGTTTCTCGTTAAAATACTGAGTAAATT